>NC_142803.1:16931876-16973787 GCF_049724085.1 Artemia sp. Qi Xiang Cuo
TTTTCAGCACGGCTTCGGGGTCTAATTTCGAAGCTGCATCTTCCTGGACTATTGTTTTGTTTGTTTTCACCTTTGTTTCTGCAAATATGCCAGGATTTTCTAGAGTTTTCTAAAAGAGAGCTAAGGACCTTTGGAAACTGTTGCCGTTGATAAATAAGGTCGATTGTGGGCACAAGAACTACCGATTGTCGTAATAATATCGGAAGTTAATCCTCAATTTCCTTAAAGAGCACAAACTATGGCAGAGATGTCGTGAATGTATGGCAGAAAGGACTTCTCAAAAATATAAGGTAGTGGCTTGATAAGTAAATTGAGTTGGCAAAACAAGTGCATAAAGCACGCTAGCTCTACTTGCGTATATTTTAAAATCACAAAATGAGAAGATTAATTATTGAGGTAACAAGATAAATGAAAATAGATAAAGTTATGTGGTAGCACAGCGGGTTGACCTGAGCTGGGTCATACGGAACTCAGAGATCAAATCTGGCTGTAGCAACACATTATAGGGCCATCACAAAGACCTTAGTAGTCAAGAAGCGTCATTAACCCGACACACACATACACAAAGTAGATAACAAGACTAAACTGATAACCACTGAAAATTGATTGTCTCAACCAAAAAAGGATATTTTGATGAGAGTTATATAGATTACTGAAAACTTGGGCAGGTATAGGATACCAAAATATTCAAAACAATTTTTTCGTTATTAGCATAATCTAATATTCTGAGACAAAGAGAAATAAGGATAGCCTCATGACTAGAACTTTATTATATATCGCTTTAAGCGTTAGAATTTGAAATATATAATTTTCCCCCCTTCCTCCCTTCAAAGAACCAATAGTGCTTACAAATTAAAAATTGTTTTATATTTGAAATGCTTATAATCCTGTATGGATACAAAAAGAAAACCAAGGGGACAATCCCTATCAAGCTAGTAAAGATTGCTCCCGTGACATGATCTCAATTATATTATTAATTATATAATTCTCAATTAACAATTAACAATTGTCTATTCACTGTGCAAAATACAAAAAATATGTAAAGTAGGCCCAAATTTAAAGCAAATAGTCAATATTCTATTCGATTCGCCAACTCAAAATAATTGTCAAACAGTACGTTGGTAAACTATAAGTAATTAAGGAACAATTCGGCCCAATAGTAACCAAAACTCCAAAAACCTGAATTTGGAATAACAATAGATACATTAAAAAATCGATTTTTTTGCTGACTCCAAATATATATAATGCATCAAGTTCAATGTTACCTATTAAATGTTACGAGCCTGGGAACATTTGCCTGATTTAGTAAAGAAAACTGACCCGTTTCTGTGGATGTTTGAATTATGCAGGATTATCTTAGTTTTGATAAGATTTTTGAAGAAACTAAATTTGAGCTGGGAGTAAACTGGGGTCTGGGGATGCGACAGAGGTCTGGGAGGGTCAGTTGTTCCCCTGATTACCTCCCTGCTATTGGCAGAGAGTATGTGGCACTGTCAGGATAAGCACTGGCTAATTTTGATGCAGAGAAAAATCTGAAAGTAGTTTAGATGGCATGACAGTAAATCCATTCAGACAATTGCATTATTACTTGCTAAAACCTTTACTCTATGATTGTGAAAACATTGGGTCGAAATCTTCGTTAATTTTACAGCCTCCATCACCTCCCTTTCTCGTCGCAAAAAAATATAAACTTATCAGAACAAAACTTCTTTTTTGAAAGTATCCACTATTGACCTATACTACAGGCAGGGAGAAATACTACATTGTCATCTATTTTGTCTATTTTTTTTTTTTTTTTTTACTGAAATTGGCGAACTCTTATCTCTTTTGTGGCATAATTTGCTTTTTGATTTAGTATATCTTTACCTTTATCTTAGCAAATGGCTCACTTTTCAGCTTTCACTGTCAGATGTTTAGAGATGTGTTAGACTTTTTTTTTTAAATAGAAGGAACTTCTTTTTGATTTTTTAAATTATATAAATAGTTTTTTTTTTAATAAGACTGCAAAAACTATGTAGGCCTAACAAAATATTTCAGCTTCACGTCAGGAGCTGTTACCAGCAGAAAAAATGCACTAGACAAAACAGTATAAAAGGAATAAGATAAAGTAAGGTAAGTTTCTTATAAAACAGTTGGTCGTTGGGGAGGCTCATTTGATCTGAAATAGAAAAATCTAGCTTTCTTTTTATCAGTCAAATTGATCTGAGGGCAAGAAAGTAAACCACCAAACATAAGACAGAGCAGAGGCACATGTTTTCGACGAACTCATCGCTTACAAATACTTTCAAGTATTCTAATCACCTCATTTATTTTACGATTTTTATTTCCCTTGATTGAGAAAATTGACTCCAGCTTTGCCCCCCCCCCAGGATTTTGACAAAATTACGCCACTGTATTGGATTTCGAAATTAGCAGGCTTGGTATCCCCATTGCAGGTCCCAAAGAGAACCGGACTACGTGTCAAGGTCCCTATTTTAGTGAGAACCGATCACTGGAATTAGTAAACCACCAAAGTTCTATCTTAATGTAGATATCAGATACAAAAAAATAGTATCTCCAATCAACGCTCTTTACAAATATGATAATGAGTGACATAAAAATTACACCCCCCCCCCCTATTGCTAGGAGAATGCTTTAGGGTGTACTGGAAAGTTAGATGTTTTGGTTTAATTGACATTTTTTTATCATAATGAGCTATTAGCTCATGAAAGGTAAATAAAACAATGCAAAACGAGGATTATCCTTAATTACATTTTGAACCTTTCATCAATATTACCCTGATGATTCTCTCTTTGAGAATAACTTAGTAAACAGTTTTTGTAATTGTCTAAGGAGTGCGAAAATTTCTAAAGCGGCCTTCTGGCGCACCAGCAAAAAATTCAAAATAAAAAGCACAAAATGCTAAAATCATAGCTTTTATCCATCTGTTTCACAAGGCTTGAAAAGCAACCTTTCAAAAAAAAACTGGCAGAGAAAAACTGATGGAAAATGATTCGTTTTTCCATTCCCAAGTGTGTGCTGATAAGGTGAGACATTTATTTCGAAAATTTTTGCCGCAAGAAAATTTCTACAATAAGAACTTCAAGCTAAGATTTTTTTATGATCTTTTTTTAGTTTGCAAGTCCTGAACAACACGGCAGGGAAGTCCCTGACTTTCTTTATCGTTCAAATACCATCTTTAACTGCAGTCACTGCTCTACTCTAGAATTCGAGTAGGCTTAGCAATGCTGCCATGTAACCAAAGCATTTGTTCCAGGTAAGATACTAAATGTTTTCCTAAGCCACTTAATGCCAAATTACTCAGTCTTCTGGTGTTACTCTTTTGGCTCTACTTTAGCTCTGGATTATTCCTAAGAATAAGGAAGCTCGCCCATGTCATTCATATTCACAAGCCAATTAGGAACTCTACTCATTGATTTATATAGATCAATAAGTATCCTTACTTGCATTGGTAATGTCTAGAAGGACACTTCAAATAAAACCTATGACGCATAGTTGGAATCAAATCCACCTTAGCGATAAAAAGTATGGGTTCTAAAAAAACGCTCCACACTTGACAGATTGAATCTTTGATACCAGTAGAAGGTTGAACTTCTGTCCCAAGAATACGATAGTAGGCTCAGGTACCATATTTGGACATTGCGAATGCTTGTGATAGGGTTATGCATAAAAACGTAACATAACTAAAATAAAATAACATAACATAAAAGCATAAAAACATAACATAACTAACATAAAATAACATAACATAAAAGCATAAAAACATAACATAACTAACATAAAATAACATAACATAAAAGCATAAAAACATAACATAACTAACATAAAATAACATAACATAAAAGCATAAAAACATAACATAACTAACATAAAATAACATAACATAAAAGCATAAAAACATAACATAACTAACATAAAATAACATAACATAAAAGCATAAAAACATAACATAACTAACATAAAATAACATAACATAAAAGCATAAAAACATAACATAACTAACATAAAATAACATAACATAAAAGCATAAAAACATAACATAACTAACATAAAATAATATAACATAAAAGCATAAAAACATAACATAACTAACATAAAATAACATAACATAAAAGCATAAAAACATAACATAACTAACATAAAATAACATAACATAAAGGTTCCTTCACATTGAAACGTAAGAAATTACGTTATGTCGTTAAGTTACGTTACGTCTCTTAAGTTATGGAGCCCTTTTCACACTATTACGTCCACTTTCACATACAAACCCATAAGCCTCTACATAAAAATCCATAATTTCGTCACTATCAGCAGCAGCGGTTTTTTTTGAACTAGCAATATGTGGAACGGTGAAGACTCAAGCAGCTCTGATGATGAAATTTTGATGCTTTCTGCAGCTCTTTTGTGTGTAAAAGGAAAAAGCCCAAAGAAGAAAAAGAAAAGAGACTATTGGGTCAGACCTATTTTTACATCTGAAAACAGAGATGCATTTGGACAGTTGAACCTTCTACAAGACATGATTCTGTGTGATGATGAAGAAAAGTTTTTTAATTTTACCCGTTTTTCAAGAAGTGAATACCTTGACATATTTGAGCAAGTCAAAGATAAAATTCGGAAGCAGGATACAAACTTTCGAAGAGCTATTTCTCCTGAAGTCAAGCTGGCACTAACTTTGAGGTACCTGGCAACAGGAGCCTCCATGACTTCATTGCATTACGACTTCCGTCTGGGAATCTCTACAGTTAGTGGAATTCTAAGTGAAACTTTAAAGGCTGTTTTTGATAGTCTGTCACCAACTTACCTGCAACCACCCTCAAAAAGTTAAATGGAAAAAATTGCAGACGATTTTCTGAAGAAATACAAAATGCCAAATTGTGTAGGTGCAATAGATGGGAAGCACATAAGGATGCAGTGTCCAAACAAAGGTGGATCTCTGGACTTCAACTACAAAGGTTTCCATAGCCTTGTACTACTGGCTGTCTGTGATGCCAGTTATAAATTCAGCTTTACTGATGTAGGCGCCTATGGCAGTGAAAGCGATGGTGGCATATTTGCAAGATCAGATTTGGGAAAAGCCATTGAAAACGGAAGCATACAGTTTCCTGCAAACAAATTGCTACCAGGCTCAGATATAGCTTTTCCCCACTTCTTGATTGGTGATGAAGCGTTTCCACTGAAACCATACATAATGAGAGCATATCCTGGCAAAAAACTGAATGATCAACAGAGGATATTTAATTATCGATTAAACTCGGTCAGGAGGATAATAGAAAACAGTTTTGGGCTTCTATCACAAAGATTTCGCATATTTAGAACAGAGATAATAGCCCAGAGAGAAAAGTTTGTCAAATTGTGCAGACAGCAATCTGCCTTCACAATTTCCTTATTGTCAATAGAGGTGTCACTCCTGAAGGTAGCTCTTCAGCATCATCTGATGGCTTGGGAGATATACGCCTGGCCACTAGCAACCACAGCTCAAGACCTACCCGAAACCTACGAGACAAGTTGGCAGACTATTTCATGACTGAAGCTGGTTCAGTGAGAGGACAAATGCAGAGGGCATTTCAAGGCTCATTTTGATTAGTCCCGATATTTTACTTTTTTTTTTTCCTTTAATTAATTTTGTAAACTGTTTATGGATGACTGCAACAAAGAATTAAAGCAAAGAATAATCTCAGAAATGTTATTAACATTATTTCAATCTCGTTTACAAAAATATATATGAAAAAGGTAACTTTAATTACAAAAGAAGCTCATTCTGTATGCAATGTATTTTTCTTTCTATAATTCCTGATGATACTCAGAATCTCAAGTTGACAGTCCAGTTTGTCTTCCTGCGCCACTTGCTTGAAATGGGGTAAGATCGACTGAAGGAACATGAAATCTGGATCTGAAGTGGGACCACTTGTGTCATCTTTCTTTCTCTTTGAAGAAATTTTTTCAACAAGGTAGTTCTTCAGGGTTTCCTCTAGCTCACTGCTGTCTTCCTTCACTTTAGAAGAAGTACTGACTCCTGATCTCTTTCTCTTAACATGATGAACAGGACCAGGTGATACTGGGAATTCCTTTGGTAGGTTCTCCTCTTTCGACAAGTTAGCAGACCCTGGATCGCAACTTTCCTGTAATAAATCTTCTGGGGAATAAATAATGAAAGTACGTTCAATCTCTTTATCAGATTCTATTTCGGTAACTTCTCCTTGAGTATCACTTGAAGCATATGGCTGGATCTCGTCAGTATAATCAGTCATCATTGGCTTAGGTTGATTAACATTGCTGAAGGTTTTTCTATTTCTAGGCACAATCACATCTTTCAAAAAATCCATCGCAATCAGCATTTTTACCTCTCCCGGCTTTATGTCGACATCTGCTAGACCAGATCCACTTGGGGGTTTCAAGTTTTCTTGATCCTAGAATATCTTTCCCGAAGGCCGGTCCATCTTTTCATCAGGTCCTCAACTGCAATGAAAGAAATATCTGTAAAACAAGTAACAATTCAAACAATGCAGAGGTGTCATTTGCTGAAACCTTGGGAGGGACCAGGACCTGGAGCTTAGCCCTCCTATTTTTGGCCGCGAAGCGGCAGCAATTATAAAAATAGATCACTAAAAAGTGTATTATTCCTACATTTGCCTCTTAGACACCTATTTTAGAGAAGCAAATAACTTATAACAAATATCGTGCCGTGAGGTGTCTGAGTTTTCAAAAGTTCAGTATTAGGAAGTATCATTTTGTCTATTTTCTAATAAATGAACTGGATAAATCGCCTCCCCCTATAATCCTTCTTTAATAGTAATGTTAAATTTAAAACTGAGATCGATTTGGATTTTGTTGTAGTTAAATTGATTTTTCCACAAAAGTTGAGGGAAAACAATCTACTAATTGCTTACTGGGGTTATAGGCTAATAGACTTATTAAATAAACAGCAATAGGAAGCATCTTGCAATGAAAGACAACTTGGCCAGTTAGAGTGCTATGTAAAGTTTAATCCAATGGCAAAGGCCAGTTAGAGTGCTATGTAAAGTTTAGATATAACCACTAATCTTCTAGGAGCTATGGATACAATCTGGATTTGCAATTTGAAAAGCTTTGGCATAGGCTACTAAGTTTATTTTTTGCAAAACATTGATCTCCATGTTGATCTACTAAACTTAAAACTTGTCATTTATAGCATCATAAAGAAGTACAGAGCTACTCATTGTCTAAGCATGTTATTACTTTAGGGGCTTGAATTTATGCCACTGATGTTAATACCTATTTGTATTCAGAGTTGCATTATAATATAGTACAATATTGAAATCAGTGGTCACTTACAGAAGTTTAAAAAAAATCAATCAAATGGCAGCAATTTACTCTATCTTTAAAAGCCAGGGAGATAAAAGTGACATTTTGGCATGCAGATTTGCTTATAAGGTATTTTTGCTCTAGTATCCAATGGCAAAAAGACAAAATCCAAAGGCTGAGGGCAAATCTGTGATTTAGATATAACCACTAATCTTCTAGGAGCTATGGATACAATCTGGATTTGCAATTTGAAAAGCTTTGGCATAGGCTACTAAGTTTATTTATTGCAAAACATTGATCTCCATGTTGATCTACTAAACTTAAAACTTGTCATTTATAGCATCATAAAGAAGTACAGAGCTACTCATTGTCTAAGCATGTTATTACTTTAGGGGCTTGAATTTATGCCACTGATGTTAATACCTATTTGTATTCAGCGTTGCATTATAATATAGTACAATATTGAAATCAGTGGTCACTTACAGAAGTTTAAAAAAATCAATCAAATGGCAGCAATTTACTCTATCTTGAAAAGCCAGGGAGATAAAAGTGGCATTTTGGCATGCAGGTTTGCTTATAAGGTATTTTTGCTCTAGTATCCAAGGGCAAAAAGACAAAATACAAAGACTGAGGGCAAATCTGTGATTTCCATCACAGCTGAAAAAAAACTTTGGTAAAGGTGCAGTGTAGCTCCCCCTGCTAAAAACAGCTTATTTCTAAGGGTTTATTATTCTATCAATTGGGTTGTAAAGTTGATCAGATTGCAGCAAACATCCAGTAGAAGCAGAATGAAAACAACAGACTTCTTACTGTATATTGCAGTTCTATTTGTAGGGCCTCTGCACCCTATACTACAGGGGAGCTACACTGCACCTTTACCACCATAATAACTTTGGTAAAGGTGCAGTGTAGCTCCCCTGATAAAAACAGCTTATTTCTAAGGGTATATTATTCAATCAATTGGGTTGTAAAGTTGCACAGATTGCAGCAAACATCCAGTAGAAGCAGAATGCAAACAACACACTTCTTACTGTATATTGCAGTTCTATTTGTAGGGCCTCTGCACCTATACTACAGGGGGAGCTACACTGCACCTTTACCACCATAATAACTTTGGTAAAGGTGCAGTGTAGCTCCCCTGATAAAAACAGCTTATTTCTAAGGGTATATTATTCAATCAATTGGGTTGTAAAGTTGCACAGATTGCAGCAAACATCCAGTAGAAGCAGAATGCAAACAACAGACTTCTTACTGTATATTGCAGTTCTATTAGTAGTGCCTCTGCACCCTCTACTACAGGGGGAGCTACACTGCACCTTTAACACCATAATAACTTTGATCTATGATGGAATCACCTTCCAAGGCTCTTTTACTCGGCTTTAAAGGTACAAAGAGTACTAGCCTATGTAGATACTGAAACAAAGGAAATGAAAGGAAAACGAACATTATGTAGGTGGCAACCAGTCATAAAACTGGGGTTTCTACCTCCCCAAAAGCATTTCTTAAACCAGTTTTGCCTATGAAAAGTAGCAAAGAAACTTACCAAGAAAAGTTCTTCCACATTCTTTGTTGATTTTCTCAACAAATGAAGACCAAGCGTTTAGCTTCTTTGCAGAGTCCTTATAGTCCATCTGCTTTTTATCGTACAAAAAAGGACGTTGTTTGACAAAGTCAATTATTTTTTCATCAAGGGAGTCCATTTATCCCACAAAGCTTGAAACTTTTGCGTAACGTAACGTAAAAATAGAGCCCGACTCTATTTTCTATGTTCGTTAAGGTGCTTTCACATTGCTACGTCATGCCTTTCACACTGCCTTATGCGTCTTATGTAACCTTTCACATCAAGAAGTTACGTTATGTTTTGGTCGTTATGTTCTCTTACGTTCGACGTAACGTAGGATTTTTACATAGCATAACGAACATAGAAAATAGAGTCGGGCTCTATTTTTACGTTACGTTACGCAAAAGTTTCAAGCTTTGTGGGATAAATGGACTCCCTTGATGAAAAAATAATTGACTTTGTCAAACAACGTCCTTTTTTGTACGATAAAAAGCATATGGACTATAAGGACTCTGCAAAGAAGCTAAACGCTTGGTCTTCATTTGTTGAGAAAATCAACAAAGAATGTGGAAGAACTTTTCTTGGTAAGTTTCTTTGCTACTTTTCATAGGCAAAACTGGTTTAAGAAATGCTTTTGGGGGAGGTAGAAACCCCAGTTTTATGACTGGTTGCCACCTACATAATGTTCGTTTTCCTTTCATTTCCTTTGTTTCAGTATCTACATAGGCTAGTACTCTTTGTACCTTTAAAGCCTAGTAAAAGAGCCTTGGAAGGTGATTCCATCATAGCTCACAGTTATTATGGTGGTAAAGGTGCAGTGTAGCTCCCCTGTAGTATAGGGTGCAGAGGCCCTACAAATAGAACTGCAATATACAGTAAGAAGTGTGTTGTTTGCATTCTGCTTCTACTGGATGTTTGCTGCAATCTGTGCAACTTTACAACCCAATTGATTTAATAATATCCCCTTATAAATAAGCTTTTTTTATCAGGGGGAGCTACACTGCACCTTTACCAATTTTATTAAGGTGGTAATGGTGCTGTGTATCTCCCCCTGTAGTATATGGTGCAGAGGCCCTACAAATCGACATGCAAAATACAGTAAGAAGTGTGTTGTTTGCATTATGCTTCTACTGGATGTTTGCTGCAATCTGTGCAACTTTACAACCCAATTGATTGAATAATATACCCTTAGAAATAAGCTGTTTTTATCAGGGGGAGCTACACTGCACCTTTACCAAAGTTATTATGGTGGTAAAGGTGCAGTGTAGCTCCCCCTGTAGTATAGGGTGCCGAGGCCCGACAAAAAGAACTGCAAAATACAGTAACAAGTCTGTTGTTTTCATTCTGCTTCTACTGGATGTTTGCTGCAATCTGTGCAACTTTAAAACCCAATTGATTTAATAATATACACTTATAAATAAGCTTTTTTTATCAGGGGGAGCTAATCGGCACAATGACAACTTTTATTATGGTGGTAAAGGTGGTGTGTTGCTCCCCCGGTAGTTTAGGGTGGAGTGGCCCGAAAAATAGAACAACAAAAAAAAGTAAGTAGTGTGTTGTTTGCATTCTGCTTCTACTGGATGTTTGCTGCAATCTGTGCAACTTTACAACCCAATTGATTGAATAATATCCACAAATAAATCAGCTTTTTTTATCCGGGGGAGCTACACTGCACAATTAACATAGTTATTTGTGTGTTAAAGGTTAAGTGTAGCTCCCCCGGTAGAATAGGGTGCAGAGGCCCTACAAATAGAACATCAATATAAAGTAATAATTCTGTTGGTTGCATTCTGCTTCTACTGGATTTTTGCTGCAATCTGTGCAACTTTACAACCCAATTGATTTAATAATATACCCTTAGAAATAAGCTGTTTTTAGCAGGGGTAGCTACACTGCACCTTTACCAAAGTTTTTTTTCAGCTGTGATGGAAATCACAGATTTGCCCTCAGTCTTTGGATTTTGTCTTTTTTCCATTGGATACCAGAGCAAAAATACCTTATAAGCAAACCTGCATGCCAAAATGCCACTTTTATCTCCCTGGCTTTTCAAGATAGAGTAAATTGCTGCCATTTGATTGATTTTTTTAAACTTCTGTAAGTGACCACTGATTTCAATATTGTACTATATTATAATGCAACGCTGAATACAAATAGGTATTAACATCAGTGGCATAAATTCAAGCCCCTAAAGTAATAACATGCTTAGACAATGAGTAGCTCTGTACTTCTTTATGATGCTATAAATGACAAGTTTTAAGTTTAGTAGATCAACATGGAGATCAATGTTTTGCAATAAATAAACTTAGTAGCCTATGCCAAAGCTTTTCAAATTGCAAATCCAGATTGTATCCATAGCTCCTAGAAGATTAGTGGTTATATCTAAATCACAGATTTGCCCTCAGCCTTTGGATTTTGTCTTTTTGCCATTGGATACTAGAGCAAAAATACCTTATAAGCAAACCTGCATGCCAAAATGTCACTTTTATCTCCCTGGCTTTTCAAGATAGAGTAAATTGCTGCCCTTTGATTGATTTTTTTTAAACTTCTGTAAGTGACCACTGATTTCAATATTGTACTATAATATAATGCAACTCTGAATACAAATAGGTATTAACATCAGTGGCATAAATTCAAGCCCCTAAAGTAATAACATGCTTAGACAATGAGTAGCTCTGTACTTCTTTATGATGCTATAAATGACAAGTTTTAAGTTTAGTAGATCAACATGGAGATCAATGTTTTGCAATAAATAAACTTAGTAGCCTATGCCACAGCTTTTCAAATTGCAAATCCAGATTGTATCCATAGCTCCTAGAAGATTAGTGGTTATATCTAAACTTTACATAGCACTCTAACTGGCCTTTGCCATTGGATTAAACTTTACATAGCACTCTAACTGGCCAAGTTGTCTTTCATTGCAAGATGCTTCCTATTGCTGTTTATTTAATAAGTCTATTAGCCTATAACCCCAGTAAGCAATTAGTAGATTGTTTTCCCTCAACTTTTGTGTAAAAATCAATTTAACTACAACAAAATCCAAATCGATCTCAGTTTTAAATTTAACATTACTATTAAAGAAGGATTATAGGGGGAGGCGATTTATCCAGTTCATTTATTAGAAAATAGACAAAATGATACTTCCTAATACTGAACTTTTGAAAACTCAGACACCTCACGGCACGATATTTGTTATAAGTTATTTGCTTCTCTAAAATAGGTGTCTAAGAGGCACATGTAGGAATAATACACTTTTTAGTGATCTATTTTTATAATTGTTGCCGCTTCGCGGCCAAAAATAGGAGGGCTAAGCTCCAGGTCCTGGTCCCTCCCAAGGTTTCAGCAAATGACACCTCTGCATTGTTTGAATTGTTACTTGTTTTACAGATATTTCTTTCATTGCAGTTGAGGACCTGATGAAAAGATGGACCGGCCTTCGGGAAAGATATTCTAGGATCAAGAAAAACTTGAAACCCCCAAGTGGATCTGGTCTAGCAGATGTCGACATAAAGCCGGGAGAGGTAAAAATGCTGATTGCGATGGATTTTTTGAAAGATGTGATTGTGCCTAGAAATAGAAAAACCTTCAGCAATGTTAATCAACCTAAGCCAATGATGACTGATTATACTGACGAGATCCAGCCATATGCTTCAAGTGATACTCAAGGAGAAGTTACCGAAATAGAATCTGATAAAGAGATTGAACGTACTTTCATTATTTATTCCCCAGAAGATTTATTACAGGAAAGTTGCGATCCAGGGTCTGCTAACTTGTCGAAAGAGGAGAACCTACCAAAGGAATTCCCAGTATCACCTCGTCCTGTTCATCATGTTAAGATAAAGAGATCAGGAGTCAGTACTTCTTCTAAAGTGAAGGAAGACAGCAGTGAGCTAGAGGAAACCCTGAAGAACTACCTTGTTGAAAAAATTTCTTCAAAGAGAAAGAAAGATGACACAAGTGGTCCCACTTCAGATCCAGATTTCATGTTCCTTCAGTCGATCTTACCCCATTTCAAGCAAGTGGCGCAGGAAGACAAACTGGACTGTCAACTTGAGATTCTGAGTATCATCAGGAATTATAGAAAGAAAAATACATTGCATACAGAATGAGCTTCTTTTGTAATTAAAGTTACCTTTTTCATATATATTTTTGTAAACGAGATTGAAATAATGTTAATAACCTTTCTGAGATTATTCTTTGCTTTAATTCTTTGTTGCAGTCATCCATAAACAGTTTACAAAATTAATTAAAGGAAAAAAAAAAGTAAAATATCGGGACTAATCAAAATGAGCCTTGAAATGCCCTCTGCATTTGTCCTCTCACTGAACCAGCTTCAGTCATGAAATAGTCTGCCAACTTGTCTCGTAGGTTTCGGGTAGGTCTTGAGCTGTGGTTGCTAGTGGCCAGGCGTATATCTCCCAAGCCATCAGATGATGCTGAAGAGCTACCTTCAGGAGTGACACCTCTATTGACAATAAGGAAATTGTGAAGGCAGATTGCTGTCTGCACAATTTGACAAACTTTTTCTCTCTGGGCTATTATCTCTGTTCTAAATATGCGAAATCTTTGTGATAGAAGCCCAAAACTGTTTTCTATTATCCTCCTGACCGAGTTTAATCGATAATTAAATATCCTCTGTTGATCATTCAGTTTTTTGCCAGGATACGCTCTCATTATGTATGGTTTCAGTGAAAACGCTTCATCACCAATCAAGAAGTGGGGAAAAGCTATATCTGAGCCTGGTAGCAATTTGTTTGCAGGAAACTGTATGCTTCCGTTTTCAATGGCTTTTCCCAAATCTGATCTTGCAAATATGCCACCATCGCTTTCACTGCCATAGGCGCCTACATCAGTAAAGCTGAATTTATAACTGGCATCACAGACAGCCAGTAGTACAAGGCTATGGAAACCTTTGTAGTTGAAGTCCAGAGATCCACCTTTGTTTGGACACTGCATCCTTATGTGCTTCCCATCTATTGCACCTACACAATTTGGCATTTTGTATTTCTTCAGAAAATCGTCTGCAATTTTTTCCATTTGACTTTTTGAGGGTGGTTGCAGGTAAGTTGGTGACAGACTATCAAAAACAGCCTTTAAAGTTTCACTTAGAATTCCACTAACTGTAGAGAGTCCCAGACGGAAGTCGTAATGCAATGAAGTCATGGAGGCTCCTGTTGCCAGGTACCTCAAAGTTAGTGCCAGCTTGACTTCAGGAGAAATAGCTCTTCGAAAGTTTGTATCCTGCTTCCGAATTTTATCTTTGACTTGATCAAATATGTCAAGGTATTCACTTCTTGAAAAACGGGTAAAATTAAAAAACTTTTCTTCATCATCACACAGAATCATGTCTTGTAGAAGGTTCAACTGTCCAAATGCATCTCTGTTTTCAGATGTAAAAATAGGTCTCACCCAATAGTCTCTTTTCTTTTTCTTCTTTGGGCTGTTTCCTTTTACACACAAAAGAGCTGCAGAAAGCATCAAAATTTCATCATCAGAGCTGCTTGAGTCTTCACCATTCCACATATTGCTAGTTAAAAAAAAACCGCTGCTGCTGATAGTGACGAAATTATGGATTTTTATGTAGAGGCTTATGGGTTTGTATGTGAAAGTGGACGTAATAGTGTGAAAAGGGCTCCATAACTTAAGAGACGTAACGTAACTTAACGACATAACGTAATTTCTTACGTTTCAATGTGAAGGAACCTTTATGCTATGTAAAAAATCCTACGTTACGTCGAACGTAAGAGAACATAACGACCAAAACATAACGTAACTTCTTGATGTGAAAGGTTACATAAGACGCATAAGGCAGTGTGAAAGGCATGACGTAGCAATGTGAAAGCACCTTAACATAACATAACATAACTAACATAAAATAACTTAACATAAAAGCATAAAAACATAACATAACTAACATAAAATAACATAACATAAAAGTATAAAAACATAACATAACTAACATAAAATAACATAACATAAAAGCATAAAAGCATAAACATAACTCTATCCAAGAATACTTCATTTGGTCCATTAAATATTTGTCCCTTTTATGGGCGAACCAATCCTTCAGAGAGAAAAAAAAAAAATAACCCTCTCATCCCAGACCCCCGGCATAAAATTTTGAGTCATTCTTATACAGACCTCCCTAATACGTCATACAATTTTTAAAATAAGATCATGGAATTTATGGTCGTCTGTTTAAGCCTATCCCTAGAATCACACTTTTTCTGGGGTATATTAACAGCATATAACTTATTATCATTTTCATTAACGTTATCGTTGCATAGGAAGACCCTGTAGAAGCTTCCCTACACCTAAAATAGGATTTCCTGGATATGAAAAGAAATGGTGTGAGGCATGGATGGTTAATTTCAATGCATCTAAGAATAAATAACTACCAATCAGCCAATTGAAGAACTCGTGTTTGCCTTTCGATTTTATTTTCATTGGTCTCTCTCTTTCGGTTTTGTTTCTTCCCAAACCTACTTTGGGTTGCACACCAAGGTTGGGTTTTGCCTCCTGCACAAGAACTGTAGAGGTATCTAGACAGTGCGGTCATCCATCAGCTAGAGTCTCAGCGCGTATAAAAGCTCCTCCCATTTCCTTTGTTTAAGTGCTTCATTGTAAATTTCTCATTTCCTCAATTATTTTTGAAAAATTGAGTGAGCTTGTATTGTTTATGATTGTGGAAGCAGAAAGAAAGGGGGTGTCCCGGCGAAGTGGTTCGCTGCTGTCCCATCTCACAGGTATGGCTTAAGACTTATAGTGTACTTGCTAAGTCAAAGGTTCGTGAAAATTTGGAAAAAAGTGTGAAAGTTTGTCCACAGAGGCAGTTTGATGCGCTCTTTTGAATGAGACTGGAACACAAGCGATCCGACCACCTTGAGAGGGGTAAACAGGGGGTAAAAGCCACCCAAACGGGGGAAAAGCAAATAAAATAAAATATTTTTTTCCTATTTTAGCTTGATATTCGGTGTGTATACTCGGTATTAGTCAGAAATTGAAGCAGAGTGATGGGAAAGTTCTTGGATTGTCCCACCATCAAAGGGAGGGGTGGGTTGGGGGTGAAATTCACCTAACAGGGAGGAAATGCGAAATATTTGTTTTTGCCAATTTCAAATTGGTATTTGTTTTTTTTATTCAATCTTATATAGTCACCGATTTAATGCCATGGCGAAAGTTCATTGGATGTCCTGGGAGGGGGGAAACAGAGGTAAATATTTCCCCCGGGGAAAATTCTAAAAAAGGGAAATTTCTGATCTGCTGTCTCTAAGTTTTTTTCTCGCCATTTCAGGAGGCATTCTCAAGATCGATTGGTACAGTATTACATCCTAAATCCTGGGTAGAGGAAAGAGGGGAAACTGGGGGGGGGGCAGGGGAAAATGCTCAACTGAGTTTCTTTTCAGTTTTGGTTGCGGCGGTTATGATGACTCTACTGGGAGTAGGTGACAAACACTGGACAAAGGAAACCGGATGGGACAGCTGTGACACGCAAAACTACGACTGGCTCACCCCCTCGTTTCCCCTCCTTTAAGAGTCAAATGCACTACTATAACTTTCGTTTAAAGATATGACTTTAGTCACTGAAGGAAGGAACGAAGAGAGGTAAAAATAAGAAGAAAAGAAAAGTTGTACGGACTTGGTTCCCTGGTTCAGCAGCTTATTCGTTGCTGGCTTCAGATCTGTAGCACGCTCCATTACAGGCACACAGATCAGTACTCGGCAGTGAAGCCTTCATGTACTAGAATGATGGCTTGCAGGATTTATTGCAGGCACATTTGACCAGTTCATTGCACGCCTTGGAAGCCTCGGGTAACGTCGTCCAGACAGGATGCCACTCATCATTTACGAGCTTCTATCCAAATTCAAAGAGGTAAGAAGGATTCTGAATGGGGTAGCTCTCTTCCCGAAATTCGGCCAGCCTAAAAGTGTGCATGTCTGGTGCTGAAGAAGGGCGACAGATATTGGGGGGATGCGGTCAATCTGCCGTCCCTTGAAAAAAAAAACTTTTCTCGCTTCGTTAACACCCTGGACTTCGCTTGTCCTCTAATAACATAAAACTACAAATCTCTCCAGTAGCTCTTGCGTTTGCGGTTTCGTAGCAGACGACAAATCCAAGAACGCGTCAGTTGCATCGGAATAACTTCTACCGACATCAAAGGCTTTCTTCTTTCCAATTCCAACAAAAGAAGATACTGTATCGCAGCCTGTAAACACATGGAAACCAAGCAAAGCTTTTGACTTTTAGGGGCAAAGCGTATGATGAATTTCGTGATCTGGGATGATTCTGCGCTGCTGATTCACACCAAAGTCCACCTAGAGCTCAACAAGTGGGACGTATGAGCCAGCGGCCACAGCTAGTACGAGCACTAGTACATCTATGGGTCGTATCATAACTTGTTGGTGACCAGACAGGTAGCAGTGACGGGCGTGAAGGATAATTTGCGTACCTGCCTCTTCATGATCATAAGGGACCAAATCATCTCGAGCAGCTGACACCGAAGGCACAACATCTGAATCCTTTGTGCTATAAACTTCTTTTCCAAAAAAATTCATGCTTGCCAAGCGGTCTGCTAACAGGAGGAACAGTTGCTCTTTGTTTTCTTCGGTATGGAGGAAAGCAGTCCAGTTCCGAGGGATAGGAGTCGATTCTCTTAGGCTGACTCGCTGTCCGAAACCTCTCCTTTCTCTTTCTACGTTCTTCAAGCTGCTTTTGATGTACCTGTCTCATATGACGTCGATGCGACTGACCATGTCTAGTTAGCTATGAATGTACGGTAGAAAAACTGTTCCCACGTAGTCTTTGAAAAATTTGCAGGAGCCGGGTGCAAGCATATTAGCCAAGGCTGGTCCATCGAATACTTTTGCACCCACTCGAGGAATAGTAGTTGGTATGTCCAGCAATGCTTCTAAACAAGTTTTAAAGTCGTCAGATTTTGCAGTATTCCTAAGGGATCCGCTGTCGGACAGTACAGGGGGAGTGAGCTGGTTCTCGTGCTTAAGAAACTCGTCCATGTCGTCGTCACGAGACTGGCAGGCAATGTACAATCTACCAGATAAACAACAACTGTTTTTCAGACTAGAAATCTCTTGTTTTGCTTTTGACGGTTCCTTGGCTATCACATTTTCAAATAGTGGCAGGTTGTTTTTCTTAATAACATCTGTGACTTGCGTGGAGCATGTTGTCAGTCGCTCTTCGGTAAACTTCTTATATTGGTCAAGTCCAATTTCGTACGCGTTCCTGGCACTGTGTACTACGTTACTGGGCATGACCTTCCTCGTTTCAAAGGTAAGTAGGCCGTTTTCTGATTCAGCAAATGGATTGCTCCTTCCTTCAATGACTTGAAGAATGTCCTGAACATGGCACATGAATCTCATCTGTAATTTTGGTCCGTCCTCATGATGCTTCAAGTTTTCTTCAGAAGAAGGGTTTGTGAAAAGTTCTTCATACTCCTCAACGATCCTTTGAACATTGGGACCTAATGTGATCCATAGAAGCAAGGCATCTGGGTTTTCGGTGAGTCTAATCAAACCGGCTGTTTCTTTCATTTTCTTGTTCATCTGTTCATGCGCTTGATCCATTGCCATGGATGAAATAGTATGTTTTGTCTTTTGAACTGTGAATTTTGCTTTCATAAACTCACAAGATACAGCTGGGTTCTGGGTACTGAGGGCAATAATTGCTCAAACGTGCACCGACAGCCATCTGGCGTAGTGCGTGTGGTCCAGAGCGAACATCCACGGCAGAATCTTTCGCAGAGCATCGATATAAAGCATAAAATCTGCCTGGCGGATGGATCGTACGAACATCAAGAAAATCAGCTCAATATCAAGTACAGTTGACCAGTAACTAAACTGAGCGCTGAATTCTTTTCTTGATTCACACTATTCATCGAAAAATAGCACCTTTTTATTGCTCTCTTCATTCTCAGAAGTATACTCATCATATGCTCGGCACCTAACCTAGTAACTTGTGAACCTTTAAGAACGGCATCTGCCCTTCCTGCCGTTGTGACATCAGCTTCGACGAGAAGCTCGTTGCATTCAAATACTTTCATCCAGTGTCCAGTTTCTCTGCCAATTCCAACCGGAAATTCCGTTCCGTCAAACTTTACAAGAAGTCCAATTATTTCTCCGTTTGGTAACAAATTGAAGCTTGTTACTGTACCCATTGATCCATTTACAAGTCCCTTAGCAACACAAATATTTCTTTGGAACATTACGAAACGACGATAAACGAATCTTCCGGATATATTTCTGGAAAGTTCCACTGTATCAGTTGGGCCAGCGCATACAGTGATTGATCAGCTGTCAAAACTTGAGTCTGACCTGTGTTCAGATACGCGACAACTATCTTAATCTAATTCATAGTGTGAAGTATCATCGCTACTGAGTGCTCTTGATCCTTAAAAATAGGTAACAATCTGTTTGCAATCGTGCTTTTTTGGCTTGTCCACCGTCAGTTGCCAATTGGAGTAGAATGCAGCCCACGAGACCGGCAGCAAAGCACTTTTGTTCTGTTTCTCTGCTACTTCTTCAAGATGATTCACCAATCTTCTTCTACATTCACAGGCTGCTCTCCAGTTATGGATCGTTCGTATATCGGTGCGATACGAGATCCTAACGGGTGTGTTATGCGTAAAAGAGCAGGAGAGACTTCGGTATATTCCCTCGGTAGGCTTCGAACTTTTCTTGATGCTCAGAACTGCTCTTTCTGCCTCAAAGAGAGCTGTTCCCTTTGAGAATGGTCCGCTGCTGGAAGCCGTATTAAAGAAATAGATCTCCCATGAAAGGAATCGGTAGCGGTTGTAGAGGAGAAATTATGGCCAATGTTGCCAACCGCAGCGGCAGTGAAAATACCCCTACTGAGTGAGGCTGGACAAATGCATTGTATGTCGTCAAACTGGTCGCAGATTTCGCTTGTGAATTCAGTTGCTATCCGCAAAACTCGATCGTATGAAATTTCTAGACCATGAAAACTTAGATTATCCATAATGTCACTTTTTCTGGTCTTTGAGTATGCCATAAGACTGGTATATACAGCAAGAGGAGTTCCCCGGTGTCTGTCGTGTCGAATGTTAGCTGATCCGTTACCATATTTAGGACGACCACTTTTTAACGTTGACTTGCAAAAGCTGCGCCATTGAAAGGGCAATCTGAATATGTTGACTTTTGTCCTCACTTGACATGTCCGTACCGTACATTAGAATCCTTGTAAAAGCAACCAGACTCGGCGGAACGGATTCTTCTTATATTCGGGATCAAAGGTACCATCGAACGTATAGTCTTTTGCTAGTATTTCAGTTCTTATCATGGTTGCAGCACGCGCTATTGCAAGTCCTGTGTCATCAGAATCACTGGAGAAAGTAATCTTGATGATTTCACCCACATCTTGACTGAAAACAAGTAGAACATGCTTGCCAGACTTGTCTCTTTCAGCTCTCAAATCCGGTTTATGCTGCAGCAGTATCTCTTACGGTGTAGTACTGTGAACATGCTTACCGTAGCTTGGTGCTACTTCTCCATGTCACTCTTCGTACTTTCGTACTTTCCTTCAATGTCTCTCTAATAACGAATATACTCACCAAATATTCAGCAGAAATAGGCAAAAAGATACTTTTTCGCATTTTCCCCCTTTGGGTGACCTTTACTCCCTGTTTCCCCCCTTAGAGGGGTCGGATCGATTGTGTCACAGTTTTATTCGAAAGAGTATATCACACTGCATATGTGCACCAAGTTACATACTTTTTTCCAAATCTGCACAAACCATCCTCTTTTTTGGACTAAGCGACTAGACGCTTAACCTAGTGCCGGATCGAGGATTCCTAAATAAAGGGCTTGAATTAAATTATAGCAAATGCAGAAATTTCCAGTGCTCACTTCTGATCAACGCTGCAACAGGAAAATAGCCAGAATTTCATAAATAGTAGGAGAGGGATCCACGTAGTGGCGGGACTATTCGAAATTTGCCAGAAAATATTTTACCACAAAGGTGCAACCTAATAGTCTTAGCACAGATTATTTATTATATTTCACAATAATCTGTGGTTAAGATAGTAATAATGCGCCATGGAGCGTCAAAACTTTTTTCTTCTTGGTAAAAAAAAATATTCCCTTGAATTTTTCATCTTTTATACACTTTTTTGCCATAAAAATGTCCTTCGAAATTTGATGTAGGATCTTAGTTTTTCTTCTAATAACTGGCGGAATAGCCCTATCCAAGAAAATACCAAACGTCTTTTAAGAACTGTTTGTCGTAAAAGTTTTATTGAGCTTATTTAAAATTGAAGGACATCAAAACAATTGTATTTGTATTATAAGAAAAATATGAAGTAATGCTTGTTGTTAGTATTGTTGTAAATATTCTTCCACGTACTTGCAAATTACGTATAACTTCTAATCAGAAAGCATTTCTTATGACTCATTAAGTTAACCCTCACGATTCTTTTCATTCTTTTTCCAGTTTCAGGTTACGTACAAGTTTGGTATAAACTTGGAATGTTTCAGAATTGCGTTAAGATTATTTAAAATTATTTAATCATTCTAGTTACCATGTTTATTGTCAGTTGCTAATGAAAGTTTTTTGTCCATGGCATGTTTGTAGCCAGAGGGAGGGGTGTGGCCCCTCATCTTCTTATCAAAGAGGCAAAATTTAAAAAAAATAGTATTTGATTATCTCCTCAGCACTACAGACAATAAAAATCAAGCCAATATCAAGAAAAAAAATATGAAATAAGAAAGTGACTAAATTTAATTTAGCTACGAGTCTACATTCATGCCAACCACATAATTTCCCTTTGAGAAAAAATTCATAGAACTAAGGGACTGAAATATCAGTGCGAAGCGCCAAATATCCTAGTCAATTGCCATCACTTTATGGTATCTTTCAAATAAAACTTATTTTTACCTTGATTATCCTTATAAGTTCATTTTTGTTTTTTTTTCTTTGCATTCTCAAACCAATGATATTTTTACCTTTTGTATTATTACAGCCAAACTAATTATTCTCTGTTTTCTTTTTTATCTCTTCAACGCATTGCATTTTTCGTTATCCCTTAGACGCTCAATTCGTCTTACTTCTTTTCCTGTTCTCCAGGCTGTAAATACCGATGTCAGACGTGTGCCTACCCGTGAAAAAATCAAACATCGCTTATGTTTATCTTGGTTTATATGTTCTCCGGAAGAGCTGCATCACGGTCCGGCTTTGTCTTATAGTTGAGATAGGAGATGATCCTACTGTCTAGATGTTTCTGCAGTGTGCACAGGCAACAAAGGTTTAATTCTTTGCTCAAGGAACTTGCTGCAATCCAGCTTGATTATCATCCCTAATGAGTAACGCATAGGTCATTTGAATACATGATTTTTAGAGGAACCCCTAAAACCCCCAAATGTTACTACACAAGAGGATTTAAACAGGTCCCTAAAGGGTAATTTGTTGCTATCATTGCCTAAATTCTCAGTGATTTGGCTTCAATGATTCGGTTCAATGAACCGAGTGAAACTGAGATATCGATTTTTTAACGAAATGGCATTCATAAATGTTCTTCAGTATATTTCCTTTACTTTTTACTACTATTTTCCAAGCTATTGGACTAAGACACGTAAATAAAGTCTCACAACAATTCCTGCTACCTCCCTAACTTCAGAATCAGAAAAGAGAGGAGGGGGGGGGGGGGTGTTTTTGGCAAAGCAAGTCTTTGTGGTAAAATATGCCGGTTGCGATTATACAAATGAAAACAAAACTGGCCTACAAGACTGACCAGTAAATATGATAACGAATAACGAACACAAAATTATTTGAAAATTCACGAGGCTTCCGTTAAAATAATAATTTCAATAATTTCAATAAATAATAATAACAATAATTTTTTTAATAAACGAGTACTAATATTTGTTCCTCAATTATGATTCTGCAGGGTTTTCAAAAGTACTGATTTTTTTCAGGTATTCATTACAAATACAGACAAAAAGTCGAAACTGGACGTTTCATTGAAGTCATGAGTCATGCGTCATAATTTAATTTTATTCCTAAAAAATGCTTTCCTGAAAGACTTTCTGCTAGCAGAGCGGATTTAATTTACAAGTCTTTCCAATTACTTTCTTCTGCAAAATATCTCACTGGCGGCTTTCTTCTAGTCGCGTGTATCAGACAGAAAGCCAAGCCGGCATTGCTAGCCACCTCCTGAGTAATACCCGTTTTTGCTTATTACCGACGCTTTTCCAAATAAAAACACTTGAGACTACGTTGCCCAGACACACAGGGTATATGATAGAATATATAACGAATCACAGAAACTGTCGTGTTTGATCAAGAAAATATCCGAATGCATTTAAGGTATAGTATGAATTGCTTGCAAAAAACACGAAAATACTACTACTAGTAACAACTCACTGCACTACAAAACCATCTGATGTAGTCATTGTTATGTTTTATCAAGAAAATATCTGACTTCATTTAAGTTATATTATTACTGGCTTGCAAAACAAACACGAAAGTGCTACTACTAGTAACAACTCACTGCATCACAAAACCATCTGATGTAGTCACGGCTATGTTTTATAAAGAAAATATCAGAATGCAATTAAGGTATAGTATGAATGGCTTGCAAAAAAAAACGTGAAAATACTACTACTAGTAACAATTCACTGCACTACAAAACCATCGGATGTAGTCACGGCTATGTTTTATCAAGAAAATATCTGAATGCATTTAAGATATAGTATTAATGGCTTGAAAAAAACACTAAAATACTACTACTAGTAACGACTCACTGCACTACAAAACCATCTGATGTAGTCATTGCTATGTTATATCAAGAAACTATCATACACACCTATGAAAGGCTAAGAAATCCAGCTCAGAAAAGTAAAAAAATAGCAACCCACGCATCCCAAATCATAGATTTCTTAGTCGTATGTTTACCCAAATATTTAACAAGTACCATTTTTCCATACCATCCATAAAACTCAATTCCTCCTAGAATTATTTAAACTAAATAGTTGCCCCTGCCCTAGAAAGTTCGGTAAAACACGATAGCCTTATTTATAGTGAAGCATTCTCGTTAAATTGACAATACGCTCCAAAATATCACTTATTTATTATACAGTACACTATCATCCCATCTCCTCCAAATCGCAAATCCCCCCCCCTAGTTCAACTGAATCTCTCCATGTAAGTGAACCCCTGTATAACTGAAACCCTGTACAACTGAACTCCCATGCAACTGAATCCTCGTGCTACTGAATCCCTCATGCAAGAAGATGAAGAAGAATACGGAGAATTAATAGTCTTTTTGTTAACCATTATAGATGAATAAACGGATTTAGACAATGGAATGAAGTCCTATTCCTAAAAGTTAAGTTAGAATAAAAGACTCAGGTAACAACCCCCCCCCTCATGTAACTGAATCCCAAGCTTCTGAACTCCCCCATGCAACTGATCCCCTCGTGCTACTGAACCCCCATGCAACTTGACCCCATTTAACTAAACCTCCGTGTAACTGTACTCTCCTTTAACTGAAGTCTCAAGCAGTCGTATGTTTACCCGAATATTTAACAAGTAGCATTTTTTCCATACCATCCATAAAACTCAAATCCACCTAGAATTATTTAAACTAAATAGTTACCCCTGCCCTAGAAAGTTCGGTAAAACACGATAGCCTTATTTACAGTGAAACATTCTCGTTAAATTGACAATACGCTCAAAAATATCACTTGTGTATTATACAGTACACTATCATCCCATCTCCTCCAAATCGCAAATCCCCCCTAGTTCAACTGAATCGCTCCATGTAAGTGAACCCCTGTATAACCAAAACCCTGTACAACTGAACTTCCATGCAACTGAATCCTCGTGCTACTGAATCCCTCCTACAAGAAGAAGAAGAGGCCGATGGGTTGGCGAACGCACCCTCTCCCGTGTGGCACCCCGGCCAGTAAGGGGCAAGGGGCGGCGTTCTGGAGAGTTCGGTCCAATGTGACCGTGGGGTAAGCGGCCTATCAACTACCACTTTTTCACCCCAGCCCGCCTTTCGCCCCCCCCCCCAACTGAAAGTTAGTTTATTCCAACATGTTTTCAAAATTAAGAAAAGAAAGTAGAGTATTTCACGTAAAAAAAATCTATCAAACGTTACTGTCATTGATCAAACAGTCAATGAATCAAATAATACCAAAGATGAAAAGCATATTGACCCTGTCCAATAATTGTTAATTATTACATTTATCTTTTCAGTTTGGTGAGCTTCATATATATATATATATATATATATATATATATATATATATATATATATATATATATATATATATATATATATATATATATATATATATATATATTGGTGGAGAATCTAATATGAAACCTGAATATATACAAAAAATAATTGGCAACTAAAAAAGAGACACCGGTTTTGCTTTATCACTAAAAAAAAAAGACATTGAACTTTGAAATTGCGTAAATCCTCTTGGTAAAGGTGTAATGACATGTTTACCTACCAGAAAAACCTGTTTGGTACGGGGGCGTTGGCAAAATGGTAGGTAACATACTACTCGAGAACCACGTGGTTTATGGTTTTTGTCAATGAGAATGAAAAAACAGGAATTTTGTCACATTTATGTATGTTTTCTTGGATGGTTATGTGTGTTGGTCGATTTATTTGATGTTTTTCATGGATGTTTAATGGTTTTTGTCAGTGAGAATTTGAAAAACAGGATCTTTGTCACATTTATGGATGTCAACAGCAATTCATGTCTGTTATATGGTTTTCTCACTGAGAATGAAAAAACAGGAATTTTCTCACTTGGAAAAACAGGAATTTTCTCACATTTATGGTTGTTTTCTTGGATGGTTATGTGTGTTGTTCGATTTATTTGATGTTTTTCTCGGATGTCAACATCAAATTATGGATGTTTTATGGTTTTTGTCAGTGAGAATTTGAAAAACAGGAACTTTCTCACATTTATGTCTGTTTTCATGGATGGTTCTGTGTGTTGTTTGATTTATTTGATGTTTTTCATGTCTGCTATATGGATGATTTATGTCTGTTCGTTGTCAGTGAGAATGGACATGCTCGACGCGAATGCTATGAGATTGTTTGGATAACCTAACCTGAGAACTTGATTTACATAATCACTAGGGGAAATTATTGATTCACGAAGGGGAGAATTAATACACATTAAGGCTTCTTTAATCTTAGGTCTGAGGGATAAACATTCTTTAGGTCAGAGAGAAAAATTAATATTATATTTTTAAATAGGGCTTCATTGATCTTTAGTGTCAGGAATTATAATTGACATCACTTGTTATCTTGGAATTATGCGGGAGTCTAAAGAGATAGAAATTCTATTTTTTAATACGGCTTCACGGAGCTTTAAGTCGGAGAGATAAATTGATATTCTAACGAAACCCTAATAGTTTAGCTAGGAAAATTTATGAGATGTAGAGATTACCGTAGGAAAGGGTTTCATAGAAATTTGAAATGCGTTAGCGCAGAGATGCCAAACAAAAGGAACACGCTGAAATTACGTTAAGGGATTATTTGGGCGAAACCGATTTATCCATTTTATGGGATTATTTCGGTGAAACAGTTAGAGACATTTTGAAAGAAGATTTTAGGAAAGGTTTTAGAAGAGAATTTGAGGGTGAAACTCTGTGGTTGTTATAATACACAAGTTCCATTTGAACAGTGTTGTGAGGTCCACTACCCCAACCCCACATTTTCTTGACTTATTAAAGTTCATTTTGAATTTCTATCGTTGAACTGCATGAGTTTAAATATTTGAGTAGTGGTTGGTTGGGGCTTACCTTATAACAGTTACATTCTCTTTATTTTTTAATTTTCATTTCGAATTTATTTATTTTTAATGCAAGAGTTGGAATATTTCAGTAGTGTTTGGTTGTGGTTTACCGTGTCACAGTTACATTTTCCTGATTTTTCAAAGTTTATTTTGATTTTCGTGCACTTCAATTAAGGTTCGGGAATTTTTTAGTACTAGAAGGTATCGGATTACCTTGTCACACTTACTTTTTATGGATTTTTCAAAAATTATTTTGATATACTTAAATTTTAATGCTACTGTTGTGATCTTTCAGTAGAGTGGGGTTGTGGTTTAACTTGTCACAGTTACTTCTTCCTGATTTTTCATATTTTATTTTTAATTTCTTTCGTTGAAATGCAAGAGTTGGAATATTTCAGTAGTGTGCTGTTGTAGTTTACACTGTCACAGTTACATTACCTTAATATTTCAAAGTTCATTTTAAATTTCTTTCTTTGAAATGCATGAGTTGGAATCTTTTAGTAGTGTTTGGTTGTGGTTTACCTTGTCACAGTTACATTTTCTTGATTTTTCAAAGTTCATTTTGAATTTCTTTCGTTGAAATGCAAGAGTTGGAATATTTCAGTAGTGTTTCGTTGTGGTTTACCTTGTCGCAGTTACATTTTCTTGATTTTTCAAAGTTCATTTTGAATTTTTTTCAGTAGGGTTTGGTAGTGGTTTACCTTGTCACAGTTACATTTTCTTGATTTTTCAAAGTTCATTTTGAATTTCTTTCGTTGAAATGCAAGAGTTGGAATATTTCAGTAGTGTTTGGTTGTGGTTTACCGTGTCAGAGTTACATTCTCTAGATTTTTCAAAGTTAATTTTTAATTTCTTTCTTTGAAAAGCAAGAGTTTGAATATTTCAGTACTGTTTGGTTGTGGTTCACCTTGTCACAGTTACATTTTCTTGATTTTTCAAAGTTCATTTTGAACTTCTTTCGTTGAAATGCAAGAGTTGGAAAATTTCAGTAGTGTATCGTTTTGGTTTACCGTGTCATAGTTAAATTTTTCTTAATTTTTCAAACTTAATTTTTAATTTATCTCGTTTAAATGCAATAGTTGGAATATTTCAGTTGTTTTTGGTTTTGGTTTACCGTGTAAAATTTACATTTTCTTGATTTTTAAAATTTAATTTTTAATATATTTAGTTTAAATTAAATAGATGTAATATTAAAGTAGTGTTTGGTATTTTATTAAATTGTAAAATTAAAATATTATTGATTTTTATAATTTCATATTTAATTTTTTTCATTGAAATGCAAGAGTTGGAATATTTCAGTACATTTTCCTGATTTTTCAAAGTTCATTTTGAATTTCTTTCATTGAAATGCAAGAGTTGGAATATTTCAGTAGTGTTTGGTTGTGGTTTACCTTGTCACAGTTACATTTTCTTGATTTTTCAAAGTTTATTTTGAATTTTTTTCGTTGAAATGCAAGAGTTGTAATATTTCAGTAGTGTTTGGTTGTAGATTACCGAGTCACAGTTACATTATCTTGATTTTTCAAAGTTAATTTTAATTTATTTCTTTGAAATGCAATAGTTGGAATATTTCATTAGTGTTTGGTTGTGGTTAACCTGGTCACAGGTACATGTTCTTTATTTTTCAAAGTTCATCTTGAAATTATTTCGTTGAAATGCAAGAGTTGGAATATTTCAGTAGTGTTTGGTTGTGGTTTACCTTATCAGGATTACATTTTCTTAATTTTTCAAAGTTCATTTTGAATTTATTTCATTGAAATGCAAGAGTTGGAATATTTTAGTTGTGTTTCGGTGTGGTTTACCTTGTCACAGTTACATTTTCTGTACTTTTCAAAGTTCATTTTGAATTTCTTTCGTTGAAATTCAAGAGTTGGAATATTTTAAGAGTTTTTGGTAGTTGTTCAGAGTTGATTATGAATTTCTCGTTTGGAAATTTAAGTGTTGAAATATTTCACTAGTTTTTGCTAGTGTTTCACCTCTCCACAGTTACAATTTCATTATTTTAAAATGTGCATCTGTATTTATTCCATTTAAACGTCAGAGTTAGAATATTTCATTAGTGTTTTGCCTTGGTTTACCTTGTCACATTTACATTTTAAAGATTTTTCAAAGTTCATTTTGTAGCTATTTCATTAAAATGCAACAGTTTTATTATTTCAATAGTGATTGGATGTGGATTACCTTTTCACAGTTACATTTTCTTGATTTTTCAAAGTTCATTTTGAATTTCTTTCTTTGAAATGCAAGAGTGGAATATTTCAGTAGTTTTTGGTTGGGGTTTACCTTGTCAAAGCTACATTTTATTGATTTTTCAAAGTTCATTTTGAATTTGATTCGTTGACATGTAAGAGTTGGGATATTTTATTAGTTTGGTGTTTGCAATTACCGTGTCAGAGTTAAACTACCTTTTAATTTACAATTTATTTTTGAATATCTGTATTTTAAATTCTATATTTTTAAAATTACATATTTTACTGTTTTTTGTTTACATTGTAACACTTAAATTTTAATAATTTTTAATTTTCAATTTGAATTTATTTATTTGCAATGCAAGAGTTGGACTATTCAATTAGTTTTTCGTTGTGTTTTACCTTGTCAAAGTTACATTTTCTTGATTTTTAAAAGTTCATTTTGAATTTCTTTCATTGAAATGCAAGAGTTGGAATTTTTCAGTAGTGTTTGGTTGTGGTTTACCTTGTCACACTTACATTCTCTTTATTTTTCAAAGGTAATTTGAATTTCTTTAGTTGATATGCAAGAGTTTGAATACTTCAGTAGTGTTTTGTTCTGATTTACCTTGTTACATTTACATATTCTTGATTTTTCAAACTTCAGTTTGAATTACATTCTTTGTAATGTTAGAATTGAACCATTTAAGTAGTGCTATGTTGTTGTTAACCGTGTCAGAGTAACATTTTCTTGAATTTAACAAGTTCATTCTGTATTTCTTTAGTTGAAATGCAAGAGTTGGAATATTTAAGTAGTGTTTGGTTGTGGTTTACCTTGTCCCAGTTACATTTTCTTGATTTTTCAAAGTTCTCTTTGAATTTCTTTCGCTGAAATTCAAGAGTTAGAACATTTCAGTTGTTTTTGGGTGTTTTATCAACAGTCACTGTTAAATATTATATTTATTTAAATGTAAATTTTGAACATATAAAGATTAAAAGATTTATTTTTTCTAGTTATTTATTTGGTGGTTGAGGTATACATATACTATGAATACTATTATTTTTTTTTATTTTTACAATATTAATTTCCTTAGTTGAAATGAAAGAGTTGGAATATTTCACAAGTGTTTGGGTGTGGTTTGCCTTGCCACAGTTACATTTTCTTGATTTTTCAAAGTTCATTTTGAATTTCTTTCGTTGAAATGCAAGAGTTGGAATATTTCAGTAGTGTTTGGTTGTGGTTTACATTGACACAGTTACATTTTCTTTATTTTTCAAAGTTCATTTTGAATTTCTTTCATTGAAATAGGTTTGGTCTTGCTTTACCTTGACACAGTTAAATTTTGTGATTTTTGTTAAGTTAGGTTAGGTTAGGCTAGATCAAGTTACCTTAGGTTAAGTTAGGTTCGGTTAGGTCAGCCTACGTCCGCGCGCCTGTTGAAGCTAACCTAACCTAACTTAACCTAAACCAAACATTTTCTCGATTTTTCAAAGTTGATTTGAACTTATTTCGTCGAAATGCAAGTGTTGGAATATTTCAGTATTGTTTGGCTGTGGTTCACCTGGTCACACTTACATTTTTTTGATTTTTCAAAGGTAATTTTGAACTTATTTAGTTTTAATGCAAGAGTTTGTATATTTCTGTAGTGTATGGTAGTGGTTAACCTAGTCATGATTGCAGTTTCTTAATTTTTCAAACTTCATTTTGAATTTTTTTCGTTGAAATGCAAGAGTTTGACTATTTCAGATATGGTTCGGTGCGGTTTAACCTGTAACCGATACATTTTCTAGAATGGTTAAATTTCATTTTTATTTTATATCGTTTAAATGCAAGAGGTGGATATTTCAGTAGAGTTTGTTAGTGCTTAAAAGTTCATTTTGAATTTATTTTTTGTAAATGAAAGAGTTGGACTATTTCACTAGTGTTTGGCTTGTGGTTTACCTTGTCACAGTTACATTTTCTTGATTTTTCAAAGTTCATTTGAATTTCTTTCGTTGAAATGCAAGAGTTGGAATATTTCAGCAGTGTTTGGCTGTGGTTTACCTTGGCACAGTGACATTTTCTTGATTTTTCAAAGATCATTTTGAATTTCTGTCGTTGAAATGCAAGAGTTGGACTATTTCAGTAGCGTTCTATCACTGATTAAATAGACACGGCTAAATTCTAATGATTTTTCAAGGTTCTGTCCGAAGTTCTTTTGTCTATGAATAAGACATGAAAAGTTACGGCTTTAGTTGGTCACGGTACTAATAGTAAAAGTTGAGACTACATGTTTCTTATATTTCCATTTTGATCACCTTTCTTTGAAAAGCAAGAGTTGGAATTTATCAGATGTGTTGGGTTCTGTTTCTAAGTTTCACACCAAATCTCAGTGGATTTATTCTAGTTCATTTGATCTTCCTCTATTGCTAAAATTTAGACGAGAAATATGTTTTCTGTTACGATGTGTTGTAACGTGTATCACACACATTTTCTTGAAGGTTCAAAGCCCATTTGAATTACTATTATTGAAAAGCAAGATTTGGTCTATTTTAGTATTGCTTGGTTGTTGTTTAAATGGTTACAGTATGTATCTCCAGGTATTTATAAGTTCATTTTGATTTTATTTCATTGAAATGCAAGAGTTGGAATATTTTGTCACAGTTACATTTTCCTGATTTTTCAAAGTTCATTTTGAATTTCTTTCGTTGAAATGCAAGAGTTTGAATATTTCAGTAGTGTTTGGTTGTGGTTTACCTTGTCACAGTTACATTTTCTTGATTTTTCAAAGTTTATTATGAATTTTTTTCGTTGAAATGCAAGAGTTGGAATATTTCAGTAGTGTTTGTTTGTGGTTTACCGTGTCAGAGTTACATTCTCTTGATTTTTCAAAGTTCATTTTTAATTTCTTTTGTTGAAATGCAAGAGTTGGAATATTACAGTAGTGTTTTGGTGTTGTTAACCTTGTCACAGTTATATTCTATTTATTTTTCAAAGTTCATTCTGAACTTCTTTCTTTGTAATGCAAGAGTTGGAAAATTTCAGTAGTGTATGGTTGTGGTTTACCTTGTCATGATTAAATTTTCTTAATTTTTCAAAGTTCATTTTGAATTTCTTTCGTTGAAATGAATGAGTTGGAATATTTCAGTTGTGTTTCGGTGTGGTTTACCTTGTCACAGTTACATTTTCTTAATTTTTTCAAAGTTCATTTTGAATTTCTTTCGTTTAAATGCAAGAGTTGGGATATTTTAGTAGTGTTTGGTACTTGTTCAAAGTTGATTTTGAATTTCTCTTGTGGAAATTCAAGAATTGGAATATTTCACTGGTCTTTGCTAGTAGTTCAACTTGTAACCGTTACATATTAATTGTTATACAATGTGCATCTTAATTTACTTAATTTTAATGTTAGAGTTGGAGTATGTCCGTAGTGTTTGGCTGTGTTTTACATTGTCACATTTACAATTTATTTAGTTTTCAAAGTTGATTTTGAATTTATTTCATTGAAATGCAAGAGTTGTAATATTTATATAGTGTTTGGACGGGCTTTACCTTGTCACAGTTACATTTTCTTGATTTTTCAAAGGTCATTTTTAATTTATTTATTTGAAATGCAAGAGTGGAATTTTTCAGTAGTGTGTGGTTGTGGTTTACCTTGTCACAGTTACATTTTCATGATTATTCACTGTTAATTTATAATTTATTTAAATTAATTTAAAGAGTTTGAATATTTCAGTAGTGAGTTGTTGTTGTTCAACTTTTCACACTGACATGTTCTTGATTTTTAAAAGTTAAATTTGAACTTCTTTCTTTGAAATGCAAGAGTTGGAATATTTCAGTAGTGTTCTGGTTGTGGTTTACCTTGTCACAGTTACATTTTCTTGATTTTTCAAAGTTCATTTTGAATTTCTTTCGTTGAAATGCAAGAGTTGGAATATTTCAGTAGTGTTTCGATGTGGTTTACCTGGTAACAGTTACATTTTCCTGATTTTTCATAGTTTATTTTGAATTTCTTTTCTTGAAATGTAAGAGTTGGAATATTTCAGTAGTGTATGGATGTGGTTTACCTTTTCACTCTTACACTTTCTTGATTTTTCAAAGTTCATTTTGAATTTATTTCGTTGTAATACAAGAGTTGGAATATTTCAGTAGTGTTTGGTTGTGGTTTACCTTGTCACAGTTACATTTTCTTGATTTTTCAAAGTTCATTTTGAATTTCTTTCGTTGAAATGCAAGAGTTGGAATATTTCAGTAGTGTTTGGTTGTGGTTTACCTTGTCACAGTTACATTTTCTTGATTTTTCAAAGTTCATTTTGAATTTCTTTCGTTGAAATGCAAGAGTTGGAATATTTCAGTAGTGTTTGGTTGTGGTTTACCTTGTCACAGTTACATTTTCTTGATTTTTCAAAGTTCATTTTGAATTTCTTTCGTTGAAATGCAAGAGTTGGAATATTTCAGTAGTGTTTGGTTGTGGTTTACCTTGTCACAGTTACATTTTCTTGATTTTTCAAAGTTCATTTTGAATTTCTTTCGTTGAAATGCAAGAGTTGGAATATTTCAGTAGTGTTTGGTTGTGGTTTACCTTGTCACAGTTACATTTTCTTGATTTTTCAAAGTTCATTTTGAATTTCTTTCGTTGCCATGCAAGAGTTGGAAAATTTCAGTAGTGTTTGGTTGTGGTTTACATTGTCCCAGTTACATCTTCTTGATTTTTCAAAGTTTATTTTGAATTTCCTTCGTTGAAATGCAAGAGTTGGAATTTTTCAATAGTGTTTGGGTGTGGTTTACCGTGTCAAAGTTACATTATCTTGATTTTTCAAAGTTCATTTTGAATTTCTTTAGTTGAATTGCAAGAGTTTGAATATTTCAGTAGTGTTTGGTTTTGGTTAACCTTTTCAGAGTTACATTTTAATGCTTTTTCAAAGTTAATTTTGAAATTATTTTGTTGAAATGCAAGAGTTGGAATATTTCAGTTGTGTTTGGTTGTAGTTGACCTTGTCATGGTTGTATTTTCTCAATTTTTCAAAGTTCATTTTTAATTTCTATCGTTGTAATGCAAGAGTTGGAATATTTCAGTTGGGTTTCGGTTTGATTTACCTTGTCACATATATATTTTCCATATTGTTCAAAGTTTATTTTGATTTTCTATCATTGATATTAAAGATGTGGAATATTTCATGTGAGTTTGGTAGTGGTTCAGATTTCATAGTTTAGATACCTTATGTTAATTATAGAGAGTGACTATTTAACTAGTGTTTGCTTGTGATTCACCTTGTCACAGTTACATTTTCTTGATTTTTCAAAGTTCATATTAATTTACTTAATTTAAACGTAAGAGTTGGTATATTTCCGTAGTGTGTTGCCGTGGTTTACCTTGTCACAGTTACATTTTCTTGATTTTTTAAAGTTCATTTTGTATTTATTTAATTTTTATTCAAGAGTTTGACTATTTCATTAGTGTTTTGACGTGCTTTACCTTGTCAGAGTTACATTTTTTTGATTTTTCAAAGTTTATTTGAATTTCTTTCATTTAAATGTAAGAGTTGCAATATTTCAGTAGTGTTTGGTTGTGGTTTACCTTATCAAATTTACATTTTCTATATTTTTAAATGTTAATTTTGAATTTATGTCGTTGAAATGCAAGTGTTTGAATATTTCAGTAGCGTGTTGTTTTAGTTTACCTTGTCACAGTTACATTCCCTTAATTTTTCAATTTTCATTTTGAATTTCTTTCGTTGAAATGCAAGAGTTAGAATATTTCAGTAGTGTTTGGTTGTTGTTCACCTTGTCACAGTTACATTTTCTTAATTTTTCAAAGTTCATTTTGAATTTCTCTCGTTGAAATGAAAGAGTTGGAATATTTCAGTTGTTGATCGTTGAGGTTTACATTGTCACAACTACATTTTATTAATTTTTCAAAGTTCATTTTGAATTTCTTTCGTTGAAATGCAAGAGTTGGAATATTTCAGTAGTGTTTGGCTGTGGTTTACCTTTTCAACGTTATATTTTCCAGATTGGTACAAATTTTATTTTTATTTTCTATCGTTGATATTCAAGAGGTTGATATTTTTAGTGTTTTTGTTAGTTCTTCAGAGTTCATTTTGAATTTCTTTTGTTGAATTTATATAAATTGTCTATGTAACTGGTGTTGGCTTGTGGTTTACATTGTCACATTTACATTTTCTTTATTTTTCAATGTTAATATGAATTTACTTCATTTAAACGCAAGAGTTGGAGTATTTTATTAGTTTTTGTGTGTGCTTTACATTGTCAATGTTACAATATCAGGAGTTTTCAAAGTTCATTTTGTATTTCTTTAATTTAAATACAAGAGTTGGAAAATTTCAATAGTCTTTGGTTGTTCTTTACCTTGTCACACTTACATTTTCTTTATTTTTCAAAGTTCATTTGAATTTCCTTTCATTTAAATGTAAGAGTTGCAATATTTCATGAGTGTTTGGCTGTGGTTTACCGTATAAAAGTTACATTTTATAGATTTTTCAATCTTCATCTTGAATTTCTTTCGTTAACATGCAAGTGTTGGATTATTTTAGTAGCGTGGTGTTTTTGATTACCTTGTCAGAATTATATTCACTTAATTTTCAAAAGTTCATTTTGAATTTATTTAGTTGAAATGCAAGAGTTGGAATATTTCAGTAGTGTTTGGTTGTGGTTTACCTTGTCACAGTTACATTTTCGTAATTTTTCAAAGTTCATTTTGAATTTCTCTCGTTGCAATGCAAGAGTTGGAATATTTCAATAGTGTTTCGTTATGGTTTACCTTGTCACAGTTACATTTTCTTGATTTTTCAAATTTCATTTTGAATTTATTTCATTGAAATGCAAGAGTTGTAATATTTCAGTAGTGTTTGGCTGTGGTTTACCTTGTCACAGTTACATTATCCTTATTTTTCAAAGTTCATTTTGAATTTCTATCTTTGAAATGCAAGAGTTGGAATGTTTCAGAAGTGTGTGGTTTTGGTTTACCTTGTCACACATACATTTTCTTGATTTTTCAAAGATCATTTTAAATTTCTTTCGTTGAAATGCAAGAGTTGGAATATTTCACTTGTGTTTGGTTATGGTTTACCTTGTCACAGTTACATTTTCTTGAGTTTTCAAAGTTCATTTTGAATTTCTTTCATTGAAATGCAAGAGTAGGAATATTTCAGTAGTGATTGGTTGTGGTTTACCTTGTCACAGTTACATTTTCTTGAAGTTTCAATTTTGATGGTTAAGGGCTGTCGTTGAACTGCAAGAGTTGGAATATGTCAGGAGTGTTTGGTTGTGGGTTACCTTGGCACAGTAACAGTTTCGTGATTTTTTAAAGTTCATTTTTAATTTATTTCGTTGAAGCTCAAGATGTGGAATATTTAAGTAGTGTTTGGTTATGGTTTACCTTGTCACAGTTACTTTTTTATGATTTTTCAAATATTATTTTTATTTTATTTCTTTGAAGTGAAAGAGATAAAATATCTCACAAGTGTGTGGTATTGGTTTACCTTGTCACAGGTACAATTTCTTGATTTTTCAAAGTTCATTTTGAATTTCTTTCTTTGAAATGCAAGAGTTGGAATATTTCAGTAGTGTTTGGTTGTGGTTTAACTTGACACAGTTACATTTTCTTGATTTTTCAAAGTTCATTTTGAATTTATTTCATTGGAATATGTTTGGTCGTGCTTTACCTTGACACAGTTAATTTTCTTGATTTTTGTTAGGTTAGGTTAGATTAGGATAGATCAAGTTAGATTAGGTTAAGTTAGGTTAGGTTAGGTTAGCCTACATACGCGCGCGTATGTAGGCTAACCTAACCTAACCTAACAAAAATCAAGAAATTTAACTGTGTCAATGTAAAGCACGACCAAACATATTTCAATGAAAGAAATTCAAAATGAACTTGGAAAACTCAATAAAATGTAACTGTGACAAGGTAAACCATAACAAAACAATCCTTAAATAGTCCAACTCTTGAATTTCAAATAGATAAATTCAATCTTAACTTTTAAAAATAATTAAAATTTAACTGTTGTAAGTTAAAAAAATACCAAACACTTATGAAACATTTCAGCTCGTGCATTTCAACGATATAATATCAAATGAAATTTGAAAAATCAATGGACTGTAACTTAGACAAGTTAAACTACAACAAAACACTACTGAAATATTGCAACTCTTGCATTTCAATGAAAGAAATTCAAAATGAACTTTGAAAAATCAAGAAAATGTAATTGTGACAAGGTAAACCACAACGAAACACTACTGAAATATTCCAACTCTTGCATTGCAACGAGAGAAATTCAAAATGAACTTTGAAAAATTAAGACAATGTAACTGTGACAATGTAAACCACAACAAAACACTACTGAAATATTCTAACTCTTGCATTTCAAATAAAAAAATTAAAGATGAACTTTGAAAAATGAAGTTAATGTAACTGTGACAAGGTAATCAAAAACAACACACTACTGAAATATTCCAAATCTTGCCTTTCAACGAAAGAAATTCAAAATGAACTTTGAAAAATCAAGAAAATGTAACTGTAACAAGGTAAAGCACAACCAAACACTATTGAAATATTCCAACTATTTAGTTTCAATTAAATAAATTCGAAATGAACTTTGAAAAATCATGATAATTTCACTTTGATTCTTTAAACAAAGACCGAAAACTACGAAAATACTCCAACTCTAACGTTTACTGGACGTACTTTCAGTTGAAATTCGAAAATCCAATAAAATGTAAATCCTGAAAGTTACACCACAAGACCACAATAGTAAAATATACCAACTCTTGCATTTCAACAAAATAAATTCAAAATGAACTTAGAACCACAAACAAACACTACTTAAATATTTCACCTCGTTCATTTCAAAGAAAGAAATTCAAAATGAACTTTGAAAAATTAGGAGAATGTAAATGTGACAAGTTAAACCACAACTAAACACATCTGAAATAGTCCAACTCTTGCATTTCAACTAAATAAATTCAAAAGTAACATTGAAAAATAAATATAATCGACCCATGACACGTTAAACCACAACCAACCACTACTGAAATATTCGAACTCTTGCATTTCAACGAAAGAATTTCAAAATGAAATTTGAAAAATCAAGAGAATGTAATTCTGATAATATTAAACAAAACCAAACACAACTGTAATATTCCAACCCTTGCATTTCAAAGAAATAAATTCAAAATTAACTTTGAGAAATAAAGATAATGTATCTCTGACAAGGTAAACCACAAACAAACACTACTGAAATATTCCAACTCTTGCATTTAAAAGAAAGAAATTCCTAATGAACTTTGAAAAATCAAGAAAATGTAACTTAGGCAATGTAAACCACTTCCAAACAATACTTAAATATTACAAATATTGCTTTTCAAATAAAGAAAATAATAAATAAAATTTAAAAATCATTAATATTTAAATTCGTCAATGTAAACCACAACAAAAAAAATCTAATAAATTACATCACTTGCTATACAACGAAAGTTAAACGAAATGTAATTTTATGAAACATGAAAATGAATCTTTGACAATGTGGCCAGTGGGAGACCACGACCGGTATATTTTAACACTTGCTTAAAAACGAAAGAAAAACCCATTTTATTTAAAAAGTCATGAAAATGTAGCTGTGACAACGGACAACATGCGCATCAATAATTGAAATAGTCCAACTCTTGCATTTCAATGAAAGAAATTCAAAATGAACTTTGAAAAATCAAGAAAATTTAACTTTGACACGGTAAACCAAGTCTAAACACAACTTGAATATTCCAACTCTTGCATTTCAAAGAAAGAAATTCAAAATGAACTTTGAAAAATGTAGAAAATTTATCTGTGTCAAGGTAAACCACAACCAAAAACTACTGAAATATTCCAACTCTTGCATTTCAAAAAAGGAAATTCAAAATGAACTTTGAAAAATCAAGAAAATATAACTGTGACAAGGTAAACTACAACAACATACTACTGAAATATTCCAACTCTTGCTTTTCAACAAAAGAAATTCAAAATGAACTTTGAAAAATCAAGAAAATGTAACTGTGACAAGGTAAACCAAACACTACTAAAATATTCCAACTCTTACATTTCAATGAAAGAAATTCAAAATGAACTTTGAAAAAATCAAGAAAATGTAACAGTGACAAAGGTAAACCACAACCAAACACTACTGAAATATTCCAACTCTTGCATTTCAACGAAAGAAATTCAAATGAACTTTGAAAAATCAAGAAAATGTAACTGTGACAAGGTAAACCACAACCAAACACTACTGAAACATTCCAACTCTTGCATTTCAACGAATGAAATTCAAAATTAACTTTGAAAAATTCAAACAATGTAACTGTGACAAGGTAAACCACAACAAAACACTACTGAAATATTCCAACTCTTGCATTTCAACGAAATAAATTAAAAATGAACTTTGAAAAATAAAGAAAATGTAACTGTTACACCGTAAACCACAACCAAACACTACTTAAATATTCCAAATCTTGCATTTAAAAGAAACAAATTCAAAATGAACTTTGAAAAATCAAGAAAATGTAACTGTGACAAGGTAAACCACTACCAAACACTACTGAAATATTCCAACTCTTATATTTCAACGAATTTAATTCAAAATGAACTTTGGAAAATCAAGAAAATGAAACTGTGACAAGGTAAACAACAACCAAACACTACTAAAATATTCCAACTCTTCAATTTCAACGAAAGAAATTCGAAATGAACTTTGAAAAATCAAGAAAATGTAAGTGTGACAAGGTAAACCACAACCAAACACTACTGAAATATTCCAACTCTTGCATTTCAACGAAATAAATTCAAAATAACATTTAAAAATAAAGAAAAAGTAACTGTGACAAGGTAAACCACAACCAAACACTACTGCAATATTCCAACTCTTATATTTCTATGACATATTAACAAAATTATAATATGGTAATCAAGAATATTTATCTGTTAATATTTAGACAATAACAAAACACATCTGGAGAATTTCAAATATAGCATTGCAATAAAAGTTAACCAAAATAAACATTGAAAAATTATGGACAAGTAGCAGGTTCTCTGTAAACAACAACCATACACGCCTGAAACATTTCAAACTCTTTCATTTCAACGAAAGAAATTAAAAATGAACTTTGAAAAATTAAGAAAATGTAACTGTGACAAGGTAAACTACAACAACACACTACTGAAATATTCCAACTCCTGCCTTTCAACAAAAGAAATTCAAAATGAACTTTGAAAAATCAAGAAAATGTAACTGTGACAAGGTAAACCACAACCAAACACTACTTAAATATTCAAAATATTACATTTCAACGAAAGAAATTAGATATGAACTTTGAAAAATTAGGAAAAAATAAGTTTTACAGGGTAAAACGCACCCAAACACTTCTGAAATATTCCAAATCTTGCATTTCGACGAGATAAATTAGAGATTAACTTGGAACAATCATGAGAATGTAAATGTGACAAGATAAAACACAACCAAACACTAATGAAATATTCCAACTCTTGCATTTCAACGAAAGAAATTCAAAATGAACTTTGAAAAATCAAGAAAATGCAACTGTTACAAGGTACAACACAACCAAACAATACTTAAATATTAAAACTATTGAATTTAAACTAAATAAATTAAAAATGAAATTTTAAAAATCAAGAAATTGTAACTGTTAAAATTTAATCCAAGCAAAAACACTTCTGAAATATTCCAACTATTGCTTTTAAACTAAAAAAATTCAAAATGTACTTTGAAAAATCTAGAAAATGTAACTGTGACACGGTAAACCACAACCAAACACTACTGAAATATTCCAACTCTTGCATTTCAACAAAGGAAATTCAAATTGAACTTTGAAAAATCAGACCTTTGGAGGGGGGAGGGGCTGGGGGGAGGGGGTCGTTCTGTGTCTCAATGCACAAAAAAAGTATAAAAAATGGGGGAGGGAAGGGGAGGGAGGAGGAGGAGGAGGAGGAGGAGGAGGAGGAGGAGGGGAGGGAGGAGGAGGGGAGGGGAAGGGGAGGAGGGAGGGAGGAGATGAAGAGAGAGGGGCCCCTTTGGGGGGCCAAAGGGGGGGGGCCTTTGGGCCACAGGGGGGGGTCTGGGGGAACCTTGAGGGCCGGGGGGCCCTTTGGGAGCCCACTGGACCTTTGAGGACCGGTGGCTTCCCTCGGGGTTGGGGTAGAGGGATTGGAACCCTTTGGGGTTGGGGTAGAGGACCTTACGACACTGTTAAAATCGAACTTGTGTATTATAACGACCACACTCAAAACCTCTTCCAAAATCTCTTCAAAATCATCTTTTAAAATGTCTCTATCTGTTTCGCCGAAATAATTCCATAACCTGTCTAAAACAGTTTCGCCCAAATAATCCCTAAACGTAATTCAGCGTGTTCCTTTTGTTTTTTGGCATCTCTGCGCTAATGCATTTCAAATTAATAAGAAACCTGATTCCCGCGCTAAAACAATTCATCGCTAAGATGTTTCTTGGAGAATTGTTTCCATGGAGTTTGGTTATTAATATCCTTTGGAGTTAGACCAAAAGAGTTGTTTCCGAGGCAAAGACATTAATGACTTTGATCTATTCCTGGAGAATCGTTTCTAGGCGAAAATTTTTAAAGTCTGACAGATGATGTCATTGGTTGATTGATCTGTCAAGAAAGGGGAATTAATTTGTTGTTTCTAAGGGGAATTATTGATTCATGATAGGTGAATTGAGGTCGACAGCACAGGTGTTCCAAATTCCGGGACGGCATAGCATTCGCCTCGAGCATGTACATGTCCAAAACAACAACAAATACTATTTCTGGATCATAACATTCGCCTCGAGCAACAACAAGAAGGAAGTGTCATTAACCTGCCCCCATTAGACTCAATAATCCATGAACGGGACAAAGTTTCTGTTTTTCAAATTCTCACTGACAAAATCCATAAAAACATCAACTAAATCGATCAACACACATAACCATCCATGAAAACAGACATAAATGTGACAAAGTTCCTGTTTTTCCAAGTGAGAAAATTCCTGTTTTTTCATTCTCAGTGAGAAAACCATAAACCACGTGGTCCTGTTCGGAGTACCGCCCCCCTCTCTACTCATAAACACCACG
>NC_142803.1:16974287-17009947 GCF_049724085.1 Artemia sp. Qi Xiang Cuo
TATTTAACAAGTAGCATTTTTTCCATACCATCCATAAAACTCAATTCCTCCTAGAATTATTTAAACTAAATAGTTACCCCTGCCCTAGAAAGTTCGTTAAAACACGATAGCCTTAGTTATACTGAAGCATTCTCGTTAAATTGACAATACGCTCCAAAATATCACTTCTGTATTATACAGTACACTCTCATCCTCTCTCCTCCACATCCTGAATCCCCCCCCCCTCGTTCACCTGAATCGCTCCATGTAAGTGAACCCCTGTATAACCGAAACTCTGTACAACTGAACTCCCATGCAACTGAATCCTCGTGCTACTGACTCCCTCATGCAAGAAGAAGAAGAGGAATATGGGTTGGCGCGCGCACCCTCTCCCTGGATTCGCCCCTGCCAGTAAGTGGCAAGGGGCTGGGTTGAGGAGCGTAATTTCCTATGGGACAGAGGGGACAACTGCCTCTCTCAGACTAAATTTTCACCCCATACCTAATTTTGCCCCCCCCCCCAACTGAAATTTAGTTTGTTCCACAATGTTTTCAAACCTAAGAAAAGAAACTAGAGTATTTCACGTAAAAAAAAAATCTATCCAACGTTACTGTCATTGATCAAACAGTCAATGAATCATATAATACCAAAGATGAAAAGCATATTGACCCTGTCCAATAATTGTTAATTATTACATTTATCTTTTCAGTTTGGTGAGCTTCAATATATATATATATATATATATATATATATATATATATATATATATATATATATATATATATATATATATATATATATATATATATATATATATATATATATATATATATATATATATATATATATATATATATATATATATATATATATTGGTGGAGAATCTAGTATGAAACCTGAATATATACAAAAAATAATTGGCAACTAAAAAAGAGACACCGGTTTTGCTTTATCACTAAAAAAAAAAAGACATTGAACTTTGAAATTGCGTAAATCCTCTTGGTAAAGGTGTAATGACATGTTTACCTACCAGAAAAACCTGTTTGGTACGGGGGCGTTGGCAAAATGGTAGGTAACATACTACTTTCTCGTGCTCATATATGATGTTAAAAAAAGTTGTAGGTGGCAGCAGGGGTGAATCGTCGGACCTCCTGATAGGGTTCTACTATAATAACATTGCACTTCTAATTACCGATTTTCATGTATGTATTGGAATAAATTCATTTAAAATTAGTTTCTTCAAAATTTAGTGTTCCAACGTTGAAGCCAAGCTTCGCGTTCAAGAGAAATCTGACTTGTCTACCCGTGAAAAGATCTAATGTCGCTTATGTTTCTACGTCCTCTGGAGTACTCGCATATCGGTCCGGGTTTTTATAATGGGTAAGATAGGGAAAGATCATACTGCCTATAATTTATATACTGTGCTTCCGACTGACCGTATTTCAAACGATAAGCTGGGCAAGACATGTGACTATATCCTCGATTTCTAGGGCTATAATGAGAGAAAGGTTGAGATGGCTAAAACCTGTTTTGTAGATGAAGGATGACAGATTGCCAAAGATTATCCTTGTTGGCCAACTATCTAGGGCCAAACGAAAAGCAGGTCGTTCCTGGATGGGTTGGGAGGAGGTTGTATGGAAGGATTTAAGGAAAATTAAGAGGGAGGATTTGAAAAGATTGAGATGGTGCAGAAGTTTGCGCAGCTATGTTGGCTGCAGGTGGGTTGGTGGTGCAATGAGTTGTAAGTAGTTACCAATTATGAGCCCATTAAAGCCAAAAATGGATATAGTAAGGATCTAAGAAGAAATTTTTTGATGCACAGAAAATAGGGAGATTTACTGTAAATTATACTTCCCCTGTCCCTTTTGGGAAGGATTAGTACTTAAAAAATTGCTTTAACAGAACTTTGGACTATCCGACTTAGTGTCATTAGCACGGGAGAACTCTTTAAAACCACCAAAGGATGAATCTGAAAAATTTTTGTTTTTATGTTTCAACGCAAAAATTCAAGTATTTATTTTCCGATTTCTTTAAAAAGGAGAATAATTGAGAATTGGCGAGTATCTCTTGCAATAAAAGTTTTACCCAGGACCAAAATGTAGGGTAATGTCTGGAAAAGATGAACTTTCAAACCCAATCTTATTAGACCCATTTTGGTAAGGGTATTCCTTTTTTTACGAAAAAGAGTTAGTGATTATCAAAAAACTGTCAGTTCAATCTGATTCAGAAATGGTATTTCAATTAATCTTAATAGTTAAAGTTTATTAAGAAATAAAGTTGATAGGAATTTATTAAAAGGACCTGACACCTCTAGAACATGCTTTTACCTTGAGCGTTTGTAATTGTCTCCCCCTCATTAACCCTCCTTCTTATTGCCTCCTCCTTATTGCTCAACGCACCCATGCATCGTAAGGGTAAAAATTTGAATTGATTTGATAGGGAAAAGATAAGAAAGCTTTATATCTTATTTGGATTTCTCTTTCCAGCTTGTGAATCCAGGTCCTATGCTGTAGCTTACAATTATCAAATTTTGACTTTTTGCTCACTTCTTATTTTCGTTTTTTTACACCCTTTTTATCAAAGTGTCTTAGGTCTCCTAAGATGTGGAAGTCCACGAAGCAAAAATAACAAATTGTACTTTCTTCCGTGAAGCTCTGAAGTTTTTGTAATAATTCAGCGGAACAATTCCAACAGTAGGCTAATTACATAATTCTAATTACATATTTGTTTTATAAATTATATTAACTACGCATTTACGGTTCGATTAATGTTGTTCAGTTTTCTAAATTATCTATATATTTCATATAGAACAGTATTTAATAAACAATGCTATGTTTATTTTCAAATTCTAAATTATACCGAGGATAGTGTACCCCTTGGACCCGTTGTTTGGAAAATTCCAGATTTGCATAGGGAAAGCCTGAGAGGATATAAAGTTAAATATATGTATGTACGTATAATGCTCTTTTTCAACTAAACCTTGTGTGACTGTTTTAGTTGTGTCGCCTCGAAACAAAAATCCTTGTATAAGGTCTATTGTGAATATTTATAAAAACCTAAAAATAGCCAAAAATTAATTAAAAAAAAAATTGATGAAAGTAAACAGCGATGATGAAACTTAGAAGGAAAATAAATTATTGCTTCGCAGTCTCTGTAGCACATATCTGCAATGTTGATACCACAGTTTATATAATTAGCAGTATGATCTTTCTCTATCTCACCCATTATAAAAACCCTGACCGAGGTGCGAGTGCTCCAGAGAACCTATAAAAATAAGCGGCATTAGATCTTTTCACGGGTAGACAAAGAATAATCACCTACGGAACAAGTACTGACAAAACCACTTGGCCAGCTCAACCAATAAGTGGACAATAAGTGCACAAATAAGTGGGAGGAGCTTTTTGTTCGGACCGAGAATGAAGAGCCAGAAATCATCTGCGGTAAACTTACTGGATAATTATATAAACTGTGGTTGATGCAAATAAACTGACGTGTAATATTTTCCCCTAAATTTGTAGAATTCTGAAAAACTAACGATTTGATAGATTGATTGATTGACTGAAAACACAAAATCGACGCAACAAAACATGATTGGGAGCAGAAAACAAATACCCTGCAGAAAGTAATAGACTAGTTTATAAGGCTCTCAATAGCCTCTTTCACCGGCCAGCAATCAGTAAATTTTACCATACAATGTTAATTCTTTCAAATATTTAAGTAAGGTCAGTTTTCAGTAAAGAGCTAGCTTTTCAAAATTCTGAAAATATAGGAGGATTTTTCTAATGGACTCAAATATAAAATAAATCTTTTAAGTGATCATTTAAACACCACTCTTTGATGTTTCAGCGCCCGCTAGTGACAAAAAAAAACACTTCAGTGCTACCCAGGCAAAAAAGTAATTTTCCTTGTTATTCAAGGTGGGTGGCTGCAATCAAACTGTGTAAGATTTGACAATGGCAGTTTCAATGGTGTACTTTTCATTTTGATACAAGACCATTTCCAAGGAGGTTTGGGCTCTCATTTGGGATTCCCATAAATTTGGTTTTCAAAATTACATTCCACTATTAAAATTAATCGAAATAATAGTTACCGTTCCTGAATCAACTACAAATGGCAATTTTTGCTCACTACACGGCTTTTTGTCCAAAACACGTTTTTAAACTTTTCGTTACTATGGATCATAATCGTTAAAAATACCGCATATGCCAGGGGAAGATGAGAGAACTCTAGTAGTCGTAACCTGTCAAAGTAAGAGTAAATAGATTAAGAATCCAATAGAAATTTTTTTTCAATGGATAAGATGAGGCTTTGTTAGGATAGCAAGGACGTCATTGTGACTAGCGAGTAATAATAAACCGTGTTTTTACCAAAGTTTAGTTTCGTAAAAAGTTGTTTACTTAAGTAGTTACATAAAGCCCTTACTCCTGGCTCAGATTCCTGGCTCAGATCGATGATAAATCATGATTCATGTTCCGGTAATAAATATTTTTATAAGCAAAGCACTTTGTTATAATGCTATTAATGGTCATAAGGGAACAATTATGGGAGCTACGGTTGTCAAGTATGACTCTGAAACATGGGATTTCCGAAAGACGAAGATTTGTTAGATGTTTTCCAGAGGAATTCTCTACATATATTTGGGTGAACGTCTGGCTGACTGCAATTGAAAGACTAAGTTGTACGAAAATCGATGTTCTATCCCGTTTTCTAGGGCTATGGGAGAATGTGGCGATGGCTAAAACACGTTCTGCGGATGAAGGATAACAGATTGCCTAGGATCGTCCTTTTTAGCCAACCATCTATGGTCAAACGAAAAGCATGTCATCCCTTAATGGAGGGGGAGGAGGTCTTAAGGAAGGATATAATGGGATTTAGAACTTCTTGAGAGGATGAGCAAATAAATTTTCAAATGGCGATAAATCCGTTTATTTAGACAGTGAAAAAAAAAAACAGGTACAAAAGCCCAGATGTTTCGATCCCATATACAGCGACCGTCATCCCTAACCTAAAATATTACTAAAATAATATAATTGAAACTAGCATTTTTATGCATAAATGAATAACTTATCGGGTCATTCACAAAACGAGGAACTTCCAGATTATTCACTAGATTACTTTCAGAGAGTTCACAGACAAAGTGAAAATACGTCGAAAAAACGTCGTAAATATGGGGAAATGAGACCAACAAAGTGAACAACTATAAAATCAACATTTCTTTTGCAATTATAAGACACGGAAGGATTTGCCACCTTCATTGGAAGTTTATTTTGCTTTTGGGCAACATTAAAGAAGGAAGTTTACATAAAAACTTTGAAAAAACTTTGTGAATGAACTCTCTCTGAAAATAATCTAGTGAATAATCCGGAAGTTCATTATTTTGTGAATGACTTGATAAGTTATTTATTTTTATGTATAAAAATGCTAGTTTCAATTATATTATTTTAGCAATACTACTGATGACGGTCGCTGTATATGTGATCGAAACATCTGCACTTTTGTACCTGTTTTTTTCACTGTGTGAATAAATGGATTTAGACTCATTTGAAAATTTATTTGTTCGTCATAGAGCGGCAGTGTGGTCTGAGGAAAGAATACCTAGTTTAAGGTGTTACTTCGAAAATACTTGAGAGGATGTAAAGTGGGAGGCTTTAAATAGATTGAGGCGGAGGAGTAGTTAGGTTGGCCTTGGGTGGCTTGCTACTGCAGTGACATGTTAGTAGGTATCAATTATGACAAGGAAATATAATACAGGGGAGATTATTAGGATGTCAACCAATTAAAGCCGAAAATGGATGGTGTAAGGATCTAAGAAGTAATTACTGTCCTTTAATGGACAGCAAAATAAAGGAATTTCCAGCATGTGACACTTCCCCCTCCTGAGGGAACTTGAAATGTTTCTTTTCAAAATATCAGATTAATGCTGTATCACACATCAAATTATTATATAGAACAAGAATTCTTAAATAAGAAAAAAAAGAGAAAAACTGAAGAAGATTCAATCACTTCCAGACTCTGTAAACAATAATAAATTAAGTTTTCCCCATTGCTTGTATTAAAACTTGAACTAGCCTCACATTAAGCAAGAGTGGGTGTAAAGGTAGACGTTAAGGTCTGGATCCGACACTAGATCTTATAGTCCGATCTGGTGAGCCTGACATTAAAGAAGAGTGGGTGTAAAGGACCATAAGATATAGATCCGACACAAGATCTTATAGTCCAATCTGGTGGTTCTGGCCTCCTTTTTCATGGTCATCCAGCCAGGAATTACAATTGGAGGCTGGGGTCTAGCCATCCTGTGTTTTCACTAAAACCTTGCTGTTCACCTTCCCCAGATTTCTCCAGGTACCCATTTGAAGCTGGGGAAACTCTGATAGAAATTAGATTCACGCCATTAGCCCCCTTCCATGCAAAATAATCAGCGACACAAAACTCGAGCCCCTGTCCTCACGGACACAGGGTTGGAAGTCTAGCACTCTAACCATTCGGTTGGGGACCTCCACTATACCCATACTTGTAACATAATACCTTTTTTGTAATTAACTAAAAAATTGCTTTAATGCAACTTTGGACTATCCAACTTAGCAACATTAGAACGAGAGAACTGCTTACAACCACAAAAAAGTACATTCAAAGTTTTTTGTGTTTTATGGTTCAACGCACAAACTTAAGCAGTTTATTCCCGATTTCTATTAAGAAGAGAATAATGACAATTGATGAGCGTCTCTTGCATCGGAAGTTCTAACCTAGGACCAAAATGTAAGGTAATGTCTGGACAACATAACCCTTCAATCCCAATTTAATGAACGTTAAAAGTAACTTATCATGAGGTCCGAGGCTAACACACATATATGGCAGACAATTGGACTCCGACCAGAAATAATATGCATTACAGAGGATGCATAGATAATATTTCTTCAGGAATTTGACCTACTTTACAAAGAGGCGTTAGAATTCTCTCAGAATATGAAACAAATATTAAGAAAGGGAAGACCGGAATGTAAGTAGAATGCTAATATTGAATTCTATCGAGCCCCTAGGACTTACCATGCTATTTGCTTGAGGCCCTAGGACCATGCTATTTGCGTGAAGCTATAGGAAAACATTTCTAGAGCATGTACTTATGGATTTGCTTGATGCCCTAGGAATTACCATGCTATTTGCTTGATGCCCTAGGAATTCCCATACTATTTGCTTGCCTTATGTTCCTTGGCGTCTTTCCAGAGCATGTACTTATGGATTTGAATACTTTATGTTCCTTCCTGGGCTATTTGGGGAGATTACGTTCCTTGAAACCTTTTCAGGGCATGTACTTATGGATTTGGGGACGCTATGTTCCTTCCCATGCTATTCTAAGGGTTTATGTTCCCTCCCATGCTATTCTAAGGGCTTATGTTCTCTCCCCATTCTATTCTAAGGGTTTATGTTCCCTCCCATGCTATTTTAAGGGTCTATGTTCCCTCCCTTTCTAGTCTAAGGACTTATAGTCCCTCTCTTGCTATTTTATGGGCTTGTACTCCTTCTCATGCTATTTGCTATGGATTTATGTTCCTTCCTACGCTTTTATAAGTGTTTTTATTACATCCCATGATATTCTAAGGGTGTGTGTTCCATCCCTTGCTATTCTAAGGGGTTATATACCTTACTATGCTATTCTATAGCACTGTGTTCCTTCCAATGCTATTTGGGGACACTATGTTCCTTCCATTGTTATTCTATGGGACCTCTACACGTGATTAAACACGTTTTGCTTGCCTTTCATTGGTCCCTTTCCAAAAGAGCGGGGATTCCCCTCCGGTTCCTAAACATTGCAAAAAAGATAGCAGTATGAGCGGGGATTCCCCACACAAGTTTGTTTCAACTCCAAGTTTTTCAACCAGACTGTTTTTGAGCCAACATCCATTTTGTAAGAACCAATCAGAGACATCGGTGGTTGCTCAATATACAATAACTCGACTGGTGATTGGTTATAAATAAAACGACCGATTTTTATTCGTCCTTGAGATTTTGTATATAATGGCCATACCTTACGATTAACTTTTCATAATGATTTAACATATCATGGATAGTACACTAAATATTATTGACATTGAAGTTATGGATGCGTCAATTTACAATCTGAGTACAGTTTACTAAATTTCTTAATTTATTTCCAAATAAAGCATTTTACCATCCCACTAGTAAATTCTAATTTCAGGGGGACATAGCCCCCCTCCCCTCCAACAATACAAACCCTACAATATGACGATTATAGTCGTTAGAAAACGTAGAGTACGATCTTTTTTTCTATTATGTAAATAAAATCCCTCCTCTGCCACTCCTATGTTTACGAGTTTATTTCATTAGATGTAGTTCTTTTCTTTCAAAAATGTCAGTTTCCTCATTCGTTCTATTAAAATACCTTTTCTTTATCTGTTTAAATAGAAGCATATCTGTTACAAGAAAGGCTCACTTTTGGAAAAACAGGCATCGCAAGCTTGTGTTATCTTAGAGATTAATGCGTAATTCGGGACATGTAGGCAAAGTTTTTTTGCCAAATTAGACGAGATATTATATTTTATTAATGCACATGGGGGTTTAATTTTTTATTTAGAATCTTTTATAAAAATAAACTCGTGATATAGAGGGGAGCGAGGTCTTTGTTCATACTATTTTTTTCTTCTCTAAAAACGGAACTCGTTTTTTCCGTACTCTATTTTTCATTATTTTTAATTAGAAAAATTCTTAACATTGCTATACATCTCACAAGAGAGCTAAGGGTAGTAGAGTAAATCCAATGACCAAAGGGGATATAACAAGCCTATCAGGAACCACGTGAATACAGTCTGGTTTAAAACCAAAAAAAGAATTGGTAGCTACTCACAGGATGATCAACCCCGCTGGATCATCTATGCAAGATACGGACATCACCGCCCCATCCGACACACAAGTACAGTCTGAATTTGGAAATGTATGTATTTTTACCTAGTGTACTTTACGTTATTGCTATTACAAATAGTAGATTTTTAAAACGAGTAGATTTGTAGGAAAAGAAATCTGATGGCTATTTTTTTATCGATAAGTAGATTTATAGGAAAAAAAGAGTCAATTTTTTTTAATGAGCTACTAAGACAATTACTGAGTTGATTTTTTTTTACCATATTTTTTTGCTATTAGTCAAAAGTTGCAATACGTGTGAGCATGTGTGTGTATGTGAAAGCGTGTGCGCATACGCGTGTGCGTATTTGTGTGAGTGGGTGTGTGTGTGTGCGTGTGCGTGTGTGTGTGCGCGTGTGTGTGTGAACGTGTGTGTGCATACGTGTGTGTGTGTGTGTGAGTGTGTGCGCATGTTTGCGTGTGCGTGTGTGTTTGTGTGTGTGTGTGTGTGTGTGTGTGTGTGTGTGTGTGTGTGTGTGTGTGTGTGTGTGTGTGTGTGTGTGTGTGTGTGTGTGTGTGTGTGTGTGTGTGTGTGTGTGTGTGTGTGTGTGTGTGTGTGTGTGTGTGTGTGTGTGTGTGTGTGTGTGTGTGTGTGTGTGTGTGTGTGTGTGTGTGTGTGTGTGTGTGTGTGTGTGTGTGTGTGTGTGTGTGTGTGTGTGTGTGTGTGTGTGTGTGTGTGTGTGTGTGTGTGTGTGTGTGTGTGTGTGTGTGTGTGTGTGTGTGTGTGTGTGTGTGTGTGTGTGTGTGTGTGTGTGTGTGTGTGTGTGTGTGTGTGTGTGTGTGTGTGTGTGTGTGTGTGTGTGTGTGTGTGTGTGTGTGTGTGTGTGTGTGTGTGTGTGTGTGTGTGTGTGTGTGTGTGTGTGTGTGTGTGTGTGTGTGTGTGTGTGTGTGTGTGTGTGTGTGTGTGTGTGTGTGTGTGTGTGTGTGTGTGTGTGTGTGTGTGTGTGTGTGTGTGTGTGTGTGTGTGTGTGTGTGTGTGTGTGTGTGTGTGTGTGTGTGTGTGTGTGTGTGTGTGTGTGTGTGTGTGTGTGTGTGTGTGTGTGTGTGTGTGTGTGTGTGTGTGTGTGTGTGTGTGTGTGTGTGTGTGTGTGTGTGTGTGTGTGTGTGTGTGTGTGTGTGTGTGTGTGTGTGTGTGTGTGTGTGTGTGTGTGTGTGTGTGTGTGTGTGTGTGTGTGTGTGTGTGTGTGTGTGTGTGTGTGTGTGTGTGTGTGTGTGTGTGTGTGTGTGTGTGTGTGTGTGTGTGTGTGTGTGTGTGTGTGTGTGTGTGTGTGTGTGTGTGTGTGTGTGTGTGTGTGTGTGTGTGTGTGTGTGTGTGTGTGTGAGTGTGTGTGTGTGTGTGTGTGTGTGTGTGTGTGTGTGTGTGTGTGTGTGTGTGTGTGTGTGTGTGAGTGTTTGTGTGTGTGAACGTGTGTGAGCGTGTGTGTGAACGTGTGTGTGCATACGTGTGTGTGGGTGTGTGAGTGTGTGCGTATTCGTTTGTGTGTGTGTGTGTGAGTGTATGCGCATGTGTGTGTGAGCGTGTACGTGTGTGTGTGTGTGTTTGAATGTGCGTTACTAACAAAATTTTTAATTTATTAGGCTTTTGTTTTGTAAAAAATGCTATAGGCGAAAATTAGTAATTTACTATGAATCTGTTTGATAAATACGAATCCAATTAAAAAAAAATTTTTTTGATGAATCTGACTAAGAAAAAAAATAGTGTGCTTTAATTATGGTAAAACTTTCGTCAAAGAAAAAAAAACTCAATCCATTCAATTTCTAGTTACAGGGGGAAGCTACGAAAACAACTGCATTCCCCGGTCCGGGACTTCAGAATATCATGGGTAATTGTCCCCTCTCATCGGATGATTTTAGTGAAGGTACGTCATTTAGTATCCCCCTGGATTTTCAATTTACAACTGAAGAAATGGATAGCCTTATGCAAACTTTTGGACCTAATGTTTCCGGGGACACTTTTGACGATGACTTTATAATTAGTGAATTGGATCCTGTGCAAATAGGTGCAGGACATAAAAATAGTGTCACGTCCCCGGAACTACGTGAATTTTATTTTAATCCCTTTTATTTTATTTTAAATTTTATTTAGGGTAGATTTTAATCCCCCCGAGGAAAACGTGGTTGACGGGAGCGTCATTTTAACAGATCCTGTAAATGTTCTTCATACCTACATCGACTAAATTCGAGCACTTATTGAGATTCAGATTCAGAATTGGGCGGCCAGGGGGGATTAAAACATCAGTCAGTCAAAAAGTTTATTTACAAAAGGGTACATCAGGGGACATTTTTTATTTTCATTTTTCAATTGGCAATCAAGCTTTTTACCCTGGTCTAAATGAATTTGAGGGTAACTTTTTCAATTCGGTTAATAAATTAATATCAACTTTGGACTTTGGACATTTAACGAGAGGGGAAGCGGGTCCACCATTTTATACATTGAACACATGGATCTGAATCTCAATAGATTTAAAAAAAAACTTTATTTTAAGGGGAGGTCGGGGTAGAAAAATAAAATACCACCCAGATTTGGCGGCCACCAAAGGGGTTCAGTGTTTCGGTTTTGACACAGGGCTGCAATGCTTTAAATATGCATTTTTAGCAGCAGCCCATAAAACATTAAAAAAAGATTCAACAATGAAAAATCTCGACGGACTTGCGCGTAACGGTGGAGAAAATTTCCCTAAAGCAGATTTTGACTGTTTAGAGGGAAAATATCCGGTGTCCTTAAAAGAAATAACCATATTTGAAAAAGCAAACGAAAATCTTGGGTTGGGGGGTGGTTGTTCTCCAGTATGATACAGAATTTGTAAATGGGGGAAAGAAACCGAATAAAAAAGGAGTTTAATATTCAGTTAGGACACCGTCGGTGGATATAGTTAAAAATTGAGTTTGGGTTATTTGCGAACCCCCAAAACATGTAAAGTACTCTGGTCATTTTTTCCCCGTTAGAGCAATAAGTCGACTTTTATCCCAAAGCCAGAACAAATGAGAACGTCACTATTGCCCAATGTGCCTTTCCTCATTTAGATTTGAGCGAACATTCACGGATCACATGAGATATTGTAAAATTCATGGCAATCAAAGAATAGAAATGCCGGCAGAAGGCAAAGATACTTTACAATTTGTTTGGATTGTGAATCAAGACTGGTGGAGGTATTGGACCCATCAAGGCCAAATATAGTCAAGGAACACAAACTAGTTGCGTGTTCCTATGCGCATGCCCGTCGCGATTCCAATAATGAAATGCAGCTGGAAGAGTTTTTTTTGGCTATGGATGAGGAGGGTAGCATGGAAAAGTTACTGGTGTCTTTAATAAAAACAGCAAACGGTGCAATTTCGCGATTGCGTCACACCAACTACCCAATATCATTATCAGATAAGGAGCAACTGTCACTAGAAAAGGGAACAATTTGTTGGGTTTGTAGGGGTGTTCTTGCCCCAAAAGACGCGGTCCAGGATCACAATCATCTTACTGACCCCAATTCAACGGGGAAAACTAACTTTCGGGCGTGGGCTCGCAATTCATGTAATTTAAAAATTAAACAGCAACTCTTTCTTCCGGTTTTTATATATAATTCTAACTACGATCTGAAGTATGTGCTACCAGCAATGGCACATCTTCAAAGAAATGGAACAGTGGATGGTGCATGGGTGATAGACAGCTTTTCCTACAAAATCATTCCTAAATCATCGGAAAAGTTGCTTGTTTTGGAATTTATGTGGAGATATGTTGAAGACGACGTTGAGTACACGAATAACATTCGCTTTTTAGATTCCTTCAGTTTTTTCCCAAATCTTTGAGCGAATTAATTCAAGTGCAGAAAAACGATGACGGCTGCAACGCTTTCCCCCTTCTCAAGCAACAATTTCCAAATCATTTATATGATTTGTTGACGGTCAAGGGCATATATCCTTATGATTATTAATGCTCCATGTCGAGATTCGCCGAGGAAACTATTCCCTCGATTGAATCGTTTTATGACAGTCTACACGATCGTAGGTGCACCCCTGCTGAAGACAGTTGTGCTAAAAAAAGTTTGGACAGGGAAAAGATGTAAAAATAGGTTTGACTACTGCAAGCTGTTTTTATTGAATCATTTGTTAACTTTTTTAGACATTACGCGTAATAATACGGACAAATCTATGGGGAATTTAATCTTGATTTAGAATATTATTTTTCATTTCCTCATCTGGTGATGGACCTCATCCTAAAAATTAGCTGGGAAAAAATTTGGCTAATCACTGACATCGATCAGCACCTGTTCATTGAGAGGTCAATGAGGGGTGGATACGTTTTTCACGGGGATCGTATCTTGGAAACTGATCCAACTGGAGAGAAGACGGGGACAAATTCGGATGCAGTTTTCCTTGATATGAAGGAAAACTGCATATTTCTCTTGATATTTCTCTCTACCCCTCGGCCATGTCCCATTATGTGCTACCTTGCGAAGACTATAAATGGCTCAATGACCCTTAAGCTCCCCATTTTCCCAACATTGAAAGTCCTGAGAAGAATGGGCTGGTTGGATGGTTTTTTGAAATTGATGGAGAGATATCAGTCGAGCTTCACGATTCAGTAAAGGATTTTGTTGTCCCGTGCATCAATGGACCTTTGACTAGACACTCAGTTATCCCTCGAAATAGGTGTTTATCAGAGGAGGACGGGTTTCATAGGTCATTATCAAAATAAAAACGTATGTCTAAACCTTTGCCGAGAAAAAAAATTGTTGTACATGATGTGGCTTTAAATTGGATGTAAAAAAACGGTTTCAACGTCACAAAGGTTCATAGAGCCTTCCAGTTTAGTCAAAAACCCTATCTGAAAACGTTTGTTGACACCTTTGTCAAGAAACGTTCTGAAGCACAAACGAAAGCCGAAAAAGAAATTTATAAGCTCATTTTCAATTCTGATTTTGGTAAAATGTGTGAGAGCGTTCGTAATAGAAATCTTTGTGACATTGTGACCGATCCCAGAGAATGTGCTCGAATTATTGCCGATCGAAATTAAACTTCCTTTAAAATCATTGGTCCAGATGTGGTGCTATTGAATAGAAAAAAAAGAAGCATTGTCCTAAATAAATATATTACTGCAAGCAGTGCCATCTTGGAGATCTCTAAAAGACTCAAGTTGGAATTCTACTACAATGTAGCTAGGGTACAGTGGCCGGAGAAGGGGCAAGTAGAGGTCTGCTACGGGGACACAGATTCTCTACTGCTAAAAGTAAAAACCCCAAACCTAATTGATGATTTGGCGCACGGTTAAATCATCAGCTCACGGATGGACTAAACCAATTGGAGTGGGCTTTACCCAGAGCTAGTGAAACGTCGGGCGCCAAATCAGCTTTTATTTTTTAAATCAGAAACGGGAAGCGACATGATTTCCCGTGGTATGTTTGTAAGTCCGAAGGTGTACTTTGTACAGATACACGACGAGGAAATCAAGAAACGTTGCAAAGGAGTATCCACGCGCTATGTGGATAAGAATTTCGACGTGGACATCTATAGGAATTGTATTGTTCAAAATACAATTCCACTAGCCAAATTGCTGGCAATTCATTCCCACAACTACGGGAACTTTACTGTAAATATAGAAAAAATTGCCATGAGTACCATTTCCGACAAGGTCTATATTTGTCAAGACGGTGTAACTACCCTCCCCCTGGGGCACTATTTAACTTCCAACCGAGCCGAATGTGTTATCCATAGGGAAAGTCTCGGTTTGAATAAAGTCCAATAAATTTTTCCCAAAACCTTGGAGGGGGGGCCTCGCGGCCTCGGGGGGGGGGGGGGCGGCATCGCGGCCCGGGGGGGCGGCCACCAGCGGGGGGCGTACCGCCACTACCAAAGTTATCTTTTTTTACTTGGAACAGATTTTTGTGCTTTTGTAAATATACATGTTGCATTCAAATTAAAAAAAGTGTATTTTTCATTAAATGTTGTATTTGTAAATAAAGTATATTTATTAAAGTGTTTTTTCTAGTGCATTTTTTTATTATAAATCAAAAAAGTGTATTTTTCTTTGTTTTCTGTAAAGTGTTGTTTATAATACAAGAAATATGATTCTTTATTGATTTTGTTCTTCTCATTATTATTCTTGAACGGACTTGTAGGGGAAATTATTTAGTCATTAAACAACTATAGTCTACAGTTAGTTGTCCAGGTGAACTATTGAAGGGGACATGTATCAATTTAAAACACCATTCAGATCGTTTCTGTTTGGGCCGTCAATGTCGGGCAAAACAACACTGTTAACTAAAATAATTAGAAATTGTTACAAAATTTTTGTGTAAAAGCCAAAAAAAATCTACTATAGTTACAGTGTTTGGCAGAAGTCATACGATAAAATAAAAGCAATTGCCACGACGGGATTGGTGTAGATACAATTCATACAGCGACTTGATGTTTTCAACATTATTGAACCAAACTCTTGAAATTGCATACAAACGAGCCAATCAGGTATTACAATCCTTTTGTTTGCTAAAAATTCGACAAAACAACGACGGTTAGGCTAGTTTATCTTGCATGATATTTCTAAAGTCAATTAAGATGAAGAAAAGTTTTCAAAGTCAAGGCTATAAGAAAAAAAAGTTCTGGATATGTTTGTCAGTTTGTAGTTTACGCACTAATATCAATATCAGTAACAATTCTATTTGAACTTTCTCCAAAATGATCAAATTGGTCTCTAAACGGTTCATGATAAAACAGTTTGGGACAAGAAAAAAAACTAAAATAATGTCGCGAAATCATTTTCAAGACTCAGAGCAGGGGGGTTCTGGGATTGAATCATAGAGAAACAACAAATTTAATTTTTTTAAAAATGTGACTCAATAGACGTTTCGTTCTTTTCACTGGCTTGAAATTGCATACAAACGTGCCAATCAGATGTTACAATCCTTTTCTTTGCTCAAAATTCAAAAAAGCAACGACGGTTAGGCTAGTTTATTTTGCATGATATTTCTAAAGCCAATTAAGATGAAGAAATGTCTTCAAAGTCAAGGCTATAAGAAAACAAAGTTCTGGATATTTTTTTCGGTTTGTAGTTTACGCACTAATATCAATATCAGTACCGATTCTATTTGAAATTTCTCCAAGTTGATCAAATTGATTTCTAAAGGGTTCATGATAAAAAAATAGTTTTGGACAAGAAAAAAAAACTAAAATAATGTTGTGAAATCATTTTCAACACTCAGAGCAGGGAGGTACTGGGATTGAATCATAGAGAAACAATGAATTTACTTTTTTTTAAATGTGACTCAAACACGGTTTGTTATTCTCGCTTCATTTGAAGTGCATGAACAAAAGCCAACCTGATGTTACAATCCCATTTACTGCTCCAGTTTTTTAAAAGCAATAACAATTTGGCTAGTTGACCTTGCATTATATTTATTTGTACTATTAGGATAAAGTTGAGTCGTGAAACTCAAGGCTCTAAGAAAAAAAGTTCTGGATATTTTTGTCAGTTTGTAGTTTACGCACTAATATCAATATCAGTAATGATGCTATTTGAACTTTCTCCAAGTTGATGAAATTGGTCTCTAAACGGTTTATGATAAAAAAATAGTTTGGGGCAAGAAAAAAAACCTAAAATAATGTCGTGAAATCATTTTCAACACTCAGAGCAGGGGGGTGCTTGGATTGAATCATAGAGAAACAACGAATTTACTTGTAAAAAAAATGTGACTCAAAGACTTTTCGTTCTTTTCATTGGCTTGAAATTGCATACAAACGAGCCAATCAGGTGTTACAATCCTTTTGTTTGCTCAAAATTTGACAAAACAACGACGGTTAGGCTAGTTTATTTTGCATGATATTTCTCAAGCCAATTAAGATGAAGAAATGTCTTCAAAGTCAAGGCTATAAGAAAAAAAAAAGTTCTGGATATTTTTGTCAGTTTGTAGTTTACGTACTAATATCAATGTCAGTAACGATTCTATTTGAACTTTCTCTAAGTTGATCAAATTGGTCTCTAATCGGTTCATGATAAAAAAAATAGTTTGGGACAAGAAAAAAAACCTAAAATAATGTCAGGAAATCATTTTCAAAACTCAGAGCAGGGGGCGCCGGGATTTAATCATAGAGAAACAACGAATTTACTTAAAAAAATGTTACTCAAAGACGTTTCGTTCTTTTCACTGGCTTGAAATTGCATACAAACGAGCCAATCAGATGTTACAATCCTTTTGCTTGCTCAAAATTCGACAAAGCAATGACGGTTAGGCTAGTTTATTTTGCATGAATCATAAAGAAACAACGAATTTACTTTTAAAAAAAATATGACTCAAAGACGTTTCGTTCTTTTCACTGGCTTGAAATTGCATACAAACGGGCCAATCAGGTGTTACAATCCTTTTGTTTGCTAAAAATTTGACATAGCAACGATGGTTAGGCTAAAGTTCTGGATATTTTTGTCAGTTTGAAGTTTACGCACTAATATCAATATCAGTAACGATTCTATTTGAACTTTTTCCAAGTTGATCAAATTGGTCTCTAAACAGTTTATGATAAAAAAATAGTTTGGGACAAGAAAGTAAAAACCTAAAATAATGTCGTGAAATCATTTTCAATACTCAGAGCAGGGGGGCGCTGGGATTGAATCATAGAGAAACAACGAATTTACTTTTTTTTTAAATGTGACTCAAAGACGTTTCGTTCTTTTCACTGGCTTGAAATTGCATACAAACGAGCCAATCAGATGTTACAATCCTTTTGTTTGCTCAAAATTCGACAAAGCAGCGACGGTTAGGCTAGTTTATTTTGCATGATATTTCTGAAGCCAATTAAGATGAATAAATGTCTTCAAAGTCAAGGCTATAAGAAAAAAAAGTTCTGGATATTTTTGTCAGTTTGTAGTTTACGCACTAATATCAATAGCAGTAGCGATTCTATTTGAACTTTCTCCAAGTTGATCAAATTGGTCTCTAAACGGTTCATGATAAAAAAATAGTTTGGGACAAGAAAAAAAACCTAAAATAATGTCGTGAAATCATTTTCAACACTCAGATTAGGGGGGCGCTGGGATTGAATCATAGAGAAACAACGAATTTACTTTTTTTTTAATGTGACTCAAAGACGTTTCGTTCTTTTCACTGGCTTGAAATTGCATACAAACGGGCCAATCAGGTGTTACTATCCTTTTGTTTGCTCAAAATTTGACAAAGCAATGATGGTTAGGCTAAAGTTCTTGATATTTTTGTCAGTTTGTAGTTTACGCACTAATATCAATATCAGTAACGATTCTATTTGAACTTTCTCCAAGTTGATCAAATTGGTCTCTAAACAGTTCATGATAAAAAAATAGTTTGGGACAAGAAAAAAAACCTAAAATAATGTTGTGAAATCATTTTCAACACTCAGAGCAGGGGGGCGCTGGGATTGAATCATAGAGAAACAACGAATTTACTTTTTTCTTAAATGTGACTCAAAGAAGTTTCGATCTTTTCACTGGCTTGAAATTGCATACAAACGGGCCAATCAGGTGTTACAATCCTTTTGTTTGATCAAAATTCGACAAAGCAACGAAGGCTAGGCTAAAGTTCTGGATATTTTTGTCAGTTTGTAGTTTACGCACTAATATCAATATCAGTAACAATTCTATTTGAGCTTTCTTCAAGTTGATCAAATTGGTCTCTAAATGGTTCATGATAAAAATAGTTTGGGACAAGAAAAAAAAACCTAAAATAATGTCGTGAAATCATTTTCAACACTCAGAGCAGGGGGGCGCTGGGATTGTATCATAGAGAAACAACGAATTTACTTTTTTTTTTAAATCTGACTCAAAGACGTTTTGTTCTTTTCACTGGCTTGAAATTGCATACAAACGAGCCAATCAGGTGTTACAATCCCTTTGTTTGCTCAAAATTCGACAAAGCACGACGGTTAGGCTAGTTTATTTTGCATGATATTTCTAAAGCCAATTAAGATGAAGAAATGTCTTCAAAGTCAAGGCTATAAGAGAAAAAAATAACACACGCCATGCTGAATGTGCTTTAAAAAACCCATCTGGTTGAAAACATGTTTGTTATCGTTAACCATTTCCAAGGATTGATATTGTTCCAATTTATAATAAATATCTCGTTTTTTTTGCAATGTCCACGTGATAATGTAGTGCCTCAGGCGTGGGTTTTCTTGTAGGCGTGAATGTACGCTTGAATGTAGGGTTCGTATCTATTACACTTTTGAGCATATTCTTGTAGGGTTCCTTGTAGGGTGCATGTAGTTTCAAAACGTGTTTAATCACGTGTAGAGGTCCAAAAAAATAACATAGGAAGGAACATAGCGCGATAGAATAGCATGGGAGGGAACATAAACCCTTATAATAGCAAAAGAAGGAACCTAAACCCTTAGAATAGCATGGAAAGGAAAATAAACCCTTAGAATAGCATAGGAGGGAACATAAACCCTTAGAATAGCATGGGAGGGAACATAAACCCTTATAATAGCATGGGAGGGAATAGAAGCCCTTGTAATAGCATGGGAGGGAACATAAACCCCTAGAATAGCATGGGAGGTAACAGAAGCTCTTAGAATAGCATGGGAGGGAACATAAACCCTTAGAATAGCATGGGAGGGAACATAAGCCCTTAGAATAGCATGGGAGGGAACAGAAACTCCTAGAATAGCATGGGAGGGAACATAAGCCCTTAGAATAGCATGGGAGGGAACATAAGCCCTTAGAATAGCGTGGGAGGGAACAGAAACCCCTAGAATATCATATGATGGAACATAAACTCTTAAAATATCATGAGAGGTAATATAAATCCTTATAATAGCATAGGAGTGAATGAAAACCCTTAGAATAGATTAGGGGGAACATAAGCACTTACAATAGTATGGGATGGAATATAACCCTTTATAATAGCATGGGAGGGAACATAGCGTCCCCAAATCCATAAGTACATGCCCTGAAAAGGTTTCAAGGGACGTAATCTTCCCAAATAGCACAGGAAGGAACATAGTCTGCTAGAATCCATAGGTACATTCTCTGGAAAGGTGCCAAGGAACGTAAAGTACCCAAATAGCACAGGAAGGAACATAAGGCAAGCAAATCCATAAGTACATGCTCTGGAAAGACGCCAAGGAACATAAGGCAAGCAAATAGTATGGGAATTCCTAGGGCATCAAGCAAATAGCATGGTAATTCCTAGGGCATCAAGCAAATCCATAAGTACATGCTCTGGAAATGTTTTCCTATAGCTTCACGCAAATAGCATGGTCCTAGGGCCTCAAGCAAATAGCATGGTAATTCCTATAGCTTCACGCAAATAGCATGGTCCTAGGGCCTCAAGCAAATAGCATGGTAATTCCTAGGGGCTCGATAGAATTCAATATTAGCATTCTGCTAATGTGATTGAAGCGTGTATTCTTGTTTAGAATATTTATCCTTTTTTTTAGTGTATTATAAGGAAAGTACATCTCAATCAAAACATCAAGGAATATAATGCAACACCGCCATGGGAAGGCCGGCATGTGATTGAAGCGTGTATTCTTGTTCAGAATATTTATCATTATTATTTTTGTAATGTATTATAAGGAAAGCAAATCTTAATTAAAACATCATAGAATATATTGCAACAAAGCCATGTGAAACTTTACCTCTAATATCTACTTAGCCGATAAAGAAGAGGGGTTGGGAAAACATGTAGTTATTCAAATTTTGTCGAGTTATAGTGCACTTAAAACATTCTATTGTGCTCACATAACTGAATGTCGAGTCTGGTGAGATTAAAAGCCACTTTGAAATGTCATCTGCTGAATGAATACGACTAGAACCCCCGTTTGATCCTCTTTGGCTTCATCTTATTAAGGGAACGGTACTTGTCTATTATAGTGACCACACTCAAGTTATTGATCTGAGTAAACCGGATTTCCGTGTCTGCATTAAGAGATAATTAGCTTAGGCTCAGTAGGGTAAACTACTATGCAGGTATATTTTAATTAATTATCTAAAGTATAGAGTTGGTTAAGTTAGGTGAGGTATTTAATATAATGCGTTCTGTAGGGCCTGCTTTTCATAATTCTTTTTTGTAGTTTACATAATTTTGTTACTCAAGTATTCAATTCTCAAAATATTTTGATACATTTTATTATGATTAACATCACTTGATTTGCGTAACTTACGAACCATGCCCAATTGGCTGTGGAGGTCATTTCATCTCCACAAACAAAAACACACGTAATTAATGAAATTTTCAATTATTTCGAATGAAATGGTTATCTCAAAATTTAAGTCAAATGTTTTCGAGGCTAGGGCAGCAAAAGTTGGATAGTTGCCCTCCTATTATTTTTAAATTTTTAGTAAGTATACTATCCACATTCAATGAGCCCCACCTCCAAAGTTTCTATGACAACCCCTTCCATGCTATGTGACCTAGGGGAAAGGACAAAAAAAACAATACACAATGAACCCTTATCAATGGCAATTTGCATAACTTATGAACCATGCACAATGGGATGTGGAGGTCATGTCAACCCCACATACATAATTGATGGAACTTTCAAATACCTCTCCTTCCTCGTTTTTTCGTCAATTGTTAGTTTTTAGAGCATTCGCACGGGATTCTGACTAATGGACAATTTTTCTGGGCTTGGTATGTTTTGATGGACGTCTTTGGGCTGAAAAACCTCTTCTTAGCTAATTTATCTATTCCGGGTTGCCTCCCCGTAGTAGCATAATATTTGTAGGCATGAATATATAATGAGTCGGAGGTAATAGGCTTGAGACTGTCTGTGCAGGATTTCGACTCTTGTTGATAGAAGAGCATCGCCAGCGAGAATCATGTTGTGACCAAGATGGGCCCAGGATTGCACAAAGCCTCCATTCATGGAGTTCCAGGGACTTCTTGCTGTCCGGTTCTAAGCCGGCTTAAGCACTTCGGTGTAGACCTGAGAAGATATGTGATCCCCGTTCTGCACTGGTATTCGGGATCTTTGCTTTTACTGGGGCGACAATAATTTCAATTATTTAGAGAACATGAAAATTGGAACTTGGAATGTTACGACGTTAAAGAATGACTATCGTATCGACATTTTGACTGACGAATTCAGATGATTCGAACCGGATTTATTAGGAATTTCAGAAACTCATATCCCATGGGTAGGAAGCATGAAATTAGGTGATATAGAATTTGTTTACTCAGCCAGGAAGGATGGGGTATATTGACAGAGAATAGGGTTTATGAGGAATAAAGAAGCTGCTAAGTCTTGTTTAGGCTGGGAAGTTATGAATAACAGAGTACTCATTGCTGAGTTTATGACAAAAAACTGTAGGATATCAATCATTGTAGTGTATGTCCCTGTAGAACTGACTGACGGAGATACTAGTGACTCAGATGAATTTTACTTACAGTTACAGGAGCAAATAGACAGGGTCCCAGGTAGAAATATGAAGTTATTACTGGGAGATTTTAACGCCCAGGTTGGTAGAAATAGGGATAGATGGTGTAGGAAAAGAAAACAGTAATGGATACAGACTTTTGCAATTTTGTAGGTATAAAAATCTAGTTATAACCAATACGGTGTTTGGTCATAAAATGGCTCATAAGTTAACATGGTATTCACGTGATGGCAAGACAGCAAACCTTATTGATTTTGTTATAGTAAACTGAAGACTGGCAGGATCAATACAAGATACTAGGGTATATAGGAGTGTTGTTATTGATATTAAAAGTAACGATAACCATCTAGTAGTGTCAAGGGTTAATTTAAAGCTGAAATATCGGAAGGGTAACTACCTCCCGGGAAGTTATGATGTTGGTAGACTCCGGGATGAGAATTTGAGAGAATCTTTCAAGGAACAGTTGAATACTAAACTTGAGAGTTTAAAATTTGATAATGTGGAAGATGGTTGGAATAATTTTAGAAAAATAATTTGTGAAGTTGCTGAAGGTGTATGAGGGAAGAAAGCTAGAACTGCAGCTAAGAATATTAGTGAAAAGGCTTTATGATTAATAGAAAGGAGAAAGGACTTGTACAAGAATTATTTGAGTTATAGATCGTATGAAAACAAAAGAAATGTAAAAAAAGTGGAGAAAGCATTAAAATATGAACTAAGGAGGTGTGAAGTGGAGGCCATGGATAAAATTGCCGAGGATCTAGAAGATGCAGCTAGACGGCATAATAGTAAAATATTGTACTGGCACGTTAACAAATTGAGAGGGAGTAGTCAATCCGGACTTGGCCCAGTTAAAGATAGGAATGGGGTCGCAATTAGTGATAAGGAAAAAACTAAAGAGAGATGGGCCGAACATTTTGAGAATTTGCTTAACCGAGATAGAGTTGCAGGAAAAAATATAGAGGAAAATAGAAAAGTTTGTGATACATTGGATGTGAAGGAAGATTTGTTTTGTGAGGAGGAATTAGCAACAGGACTAAAATGATTAAAGAATAATAAGGCTCCAGGTGCTGATAGGGTGGTAAATGAGTTTTTTAAATATGGTGGCTCTGAGGTTAGAAATAAGTTACTGAAGATTATGAATATGATTTTTGAGAAAGGGGAAGTACCTAACGATTTTAGGAAAAACCTTAATTAAGCCACTTTATAAGAAAGGTGATAAAAGTGAGTGTGGTAATTATCGAGGCATTAGTCTGGTCTCTGTAGGTAGTAAATTACTTAGTAATATGATTCTTTTTAGACTGAGGGATGCCGTAGACAAAGTTTTAAGAGAAGAGCAGTGCGGTTTTAGAAAAGGTAGAGGATGTTTCGACCAAATTTTCACTCTTAGGCTAATAATTATGAAGTTCCTGAGTTTTCAAGCACCTTTGGTCCTCAGTTTTATAGATTATGAGCAAGCGTTCGATTCTGTTGACAGAAGAGCATTGGTAAAGGTTTTATCCTTGTATGGTATACCAGACAAATACATTAAAGTGATTAGTGCTATGTACGAGAATAACGCTGCTGCGGTTAAGGTAGGAAATGAAGTTAGCAGCTGGTTTTGTATTAAATCAGGAGTTAAGTAGGGTTGTGTTCTATCCCCCTATATATGGATCATTTTGATGGACTTTGTCTTAAGGAGCACAGGAAAGGCAATGGGAGACCGCGGAATCAAATGGGGAGGAAAAAGTCTCCTGGACTTGGATTATGCTGATGATATAAGCATCCTAGATGAAAGTGTGAGCAAAATGAATGAAGTTTTGGAGGTTTTGCGAGTTCAAGGTGCTAGAATTGGTTTGAAAATTATTGTTAGGGAGACTAAGTCACTAAGGCTAGGAATAAGTGAAGATGAAAAGGGGACGTTGGGTAATGAAAAGATTGCTCAGGTGAGCAGCTTCATTTACCTTGGTAGTATTATTAGTAAAGATGGTGGGAGCAGTGAAGATGTTAAATATAGAAAAGCCAAGGCTCAGGGGTTTTTTTCACAGTTAAAAAAAAGTATGGAAGAATAGGAAGTTAAGTCTGCAAACCAAGATTAGAATATTAGAAGCTACAGTGATGACAGTGGTCAAATATGGCTCTGAAACATGGACGCTCTAAAAAGTGGATGAAGATTTGCTAGATGTTTTCCATAGAAATTGCTTAAGGATTGTTCTGGGTACCCAGCTGACTGACCGTATTTCAAACAATAGGCTATACAAAAAATATGGTTCAATACAGCTCTCTAGGGCTATAATAAAGGAAAGGTTGAGGTGGCTAGGGCACGTTGTGTAGATGAAGGATGACAGACTGCCGAAGATTGTTCTTTTCGGCCAACCATCTAGGGCTAAACGGAAAGCAGGTTGTCCCCGTCTGGGGTGGGAGGACGTCATAAAGAAAGATTTAAAGGAAATGGAAACTTCGTAAAACTTTGTAAAAAGGGAGGCTTTAAATAGATTGGGGTGGAGGACGAGCGTGCGTAGCTGTGTTGGCCTCAGGCGGCTTGGTGCTGCGGTGAGTTGTTAGTAGTAGTAGTAGTAATAGTAAAGTTGACTTCAGTAAATCTAATTTTGCATAGACTGTTCAGAGGCCTATTTAACCAAGTCCAATGAAATAATCAACCGAAAAGATTAAAAAGAAATTTGGAGAGTATTGTGGGATTTCAAAATAATTCTGATTTTGCATAGACTGTTCAGAGGCCTATTTAACCTAGTCAAATGAAACAATCAACCGAAAAGATTAAAAAGAAATTTAGAAAATATTATAGGTTTTATGGAAAATGTTGGTAAGGTCTTAGACCCCAGCGCCGCGCCGATGAGGGAAGACCGGTGGCGGCAGGGCCAAAAACAGCGCGCCAAGGCGCGCCGCCGGTAAGATGTTGGCGGCGCACCGCCGGCGCGATCAATGTTGATTGCATACATTAATGTTTTCATCAGTCTTTCTCAATTCTTTCGCTTAAATTTACAACAGATTCGAGCCTATTCATGAGTTCAAAAATTCACAAGTCGCTGGCTGGAAACTGGTCTTATTCGTTATTCATCAAGAGAAGTAGAACTCTGGTGGAGACGAAATGGCTCTGGCGTTTCAGAACCCTTGCATAATACGAGTGGTTGAAGTATCTATTAGCTATGTATTCTTAACATAAATAATTATCAAAATTAGTAGTTGTTTTCATCGAGCGTTACTGCATACAAAATTCAAATACCGTATCTCAAAATTCGTCAGTTATCTGGGTAAAAACTTTGAATATAACTTTGAACTTAGAAGCTTAATTTTTTCACAATGCCCTTTGCCTATATCTATTTTTTCACCTTTAAAACAGTTGAAATGGGCGACTTTGATATTGATTTTTTTTGCTCTTTTGGATTCCTAAAAAGCCTTCTTGTATTAAAAACTGGTCTTTAATAACAACTTAAAAAAAAAACTTTTTAAATTTTTTTTTGGCTCCTTCATAGAATATATGTCATGTAGGCTAAGGCTGAACTGCTGCTTTTTTATTGCTTTTGGCTGCTCTTTTGGATATTATTCGTTTTTTCTTTTGGGGATTCATTCCAAATTATACTCATAAATACCTAATGTCAGTCAAATTATAAACTGTATCTAAGATGAGTAAATTTATCAAATTGAAAATAAATGGTGAACGCTTCAGATGAGAACACTTCATTTAATATAGAACAAAAACCGCTTAATCGTTTATTCAATATGAAAAAAAATAAAGTATCAGATATTTTCTTAGGTAAAAAAAGAAAAGCTCATCGGTTTTAAATGTAATTAAATGAAACAATATGCTGACTGAAGTAGCTCTAGGAAAATGTAGAGAATTTCATCCTAGTTCGTCACTTTTAACCCAAGCAAAATTTTAGGTGACTTAGTACAAGTTATCGAGCTTAAACTTTGATTTCAAAATGCTCATAAAAATTAACAAATTTAAGAAAGTCGCAAATATAAAGTCACCTGAGTTCAAAATACTCAAAGACTCCTCTTTGAACCCCACCCAGGCTCAAAGCTTCTGCTATGGTCATTTCCATGGAAATCTCCAAAGAGTTTCTTTTTAAAATAGCATTCAAGCGTAGTTAGGGGTATTTAGCCTTTTTTGCTTTTCTTCAAAGCTTTGAAATAAGTATTATAATATTCCAAATTTTACATTTGTTATATTTTGCATATATTTGTTAATCATTTATGGGGTGATCGATTTTTTTAAACCACTGTAGATACGTAAGAGCGTTGTAACATCTAGTACCCTGAGCTCAAAAGACTGTCAAAGACTCCTCCTTGAACCTCCCAAATTGAAAGCTTTTATTATGACCTGACCTTTTTATGTAAGTTGGGCACTGGACCAAGGGCGCCATTGTCACTCGAGCGCAACGTTAGGTGGGGATGTCGATATTGCTTTCGTCACACCAATTCGTATTAGTGTGAATCTGCCTGGTACTTAAAAATGAATGTTTTCAAAGTAAACCCGTTTCATCAATAAGAAAAAAACGGGTTGGACGCACATGTCCCTTTCCCTTTGGACAATAAACCCATGCAAGTGCTGTATCAAGTATAAATCACGAAAATCTTGTTAATTTTTGTCAACTTTTCAACTTTTTGGCATCCCTGCTTTCAATTTAAAAAAAAAAAAAAAAATCAAGGTACTATCACTTAAATATAATAACTCCCTATCCCCCCCCCTCTGGATACCATCTTGATGGGATACCGTATCTGCTTAAAAAAAAAAAAAATAACTTATTGACACTCCTGCTTTCAAAAAAAAATAGAGGATTATCATTTAAATATGATAGCTCACTACCCCCCCCTCTGGATACCACCTTGATAGGATGCCGTCTCTGCTTTAAATTAAAAGAAAATAATTTTTTGGGATCCCTGCTTTCAATTAAAAAATTTCGAGATATTCTCATTTAAATATAATACCTCCCTACCCCACACCTCTGGATACCACCTTGATAGGATACCGTCTCAGCTTTCATTAGAAAAATAATTTACTTAATAATTAACTAGGTCACTATATGGTTCAAACAAACACGCAAAATAACATTAAACAGCTTAATGTTCCTTGAAAAAAAATTGAGGGTATGAGTAAAGAGGTACAAAGACAACAACAAAAATGTCGAAATTATTCAGATATACCTCAAATTATTGGAAAATTGAGTCATAGATTCGCCGTGGCATTCAATAAGATCCTAAGAATCTCGTTAAAAGGGAGAATACACAAAACCCAAATTAGGCCAGCAGCCTATGAGAAATTGCAAAATACGCAAGACAATGAACAATTCCTAATGGGGGGCCCTGGGTCTATCAAAATATTTCAATGGTTTCCAGGGAATTTGATATCATTTTCTTCTTTCTCCACTTTAAATTAAAAAAATAATTATCTTTTTGGCATCCCTGCTTTCAAAAAAAATGAGGTATTATCATTTGAAAATGATAGCCCCCTATCCTCCCCCCCCCCCCCCGATAAGCAAAAATTTAAAATTTATTTATGAATCATATTTTTGGGGTAACTTCCGGTTTGATCTTTAATTCCCAAACCTTGTACATAGCTTAGTCTATAGCTAAATTTTGTCTCAATAGAAGGTTTTTTTTGAAGGGGGGGGAGCAAAAATGTTTCAGAAACAAGATTGTATTTTCTATCAGGCGTTCAAGAATTGAGTATTAAAAATTAAGAAAATCTTATCTAAATACAGCAAAAAAAATAAAAAAATCTGCAAACTTACAATTCAGCTGTAGAAACAATCTGTCAGCTGTCAATTTCAAAATGCAACTGAAGGCTGAAGCTGTGTAGTATTGAATGCGTTCTATAATTCTATTCAACTTGAAAATAAAATTCTTGACTTCGAATGATGTAAGAAATAGCGATTGGGAAACTGCATTAGAAATGATTTCAACTCATTTCATAAAGACGATACTTTTTTTTGTCAAATTATGAAGAACAGTCTATATTGTACTATTTGCAGTTGCATATTGTATATGTCTGGTTTTTATGCAAAGTAATGAAAGAGACAAAAGTTAATGCACAAGAGAGTAGTGAAGAATTATGGTATACAAAGTAATATATGACAGGGAAAGTCACTGGTGATAAATCGCTAGGGGTGGCAACGTGATTGCGTGATTTTCGGGGATTTGGGGAACCAATTTTTTTTCGGGGTAATACCCAAAAATTCGGGGATAGTGCAAGCCCTGCTTGATTTTTAATCAGGAAAATTAAATGCTAAACCACACGAGACGGAAAAGCTCTGACTCTGTGGTTGACGCAATAAAGAATTGCCGCAAAATTAATTTAAAGTCGACCGAACGCCGCCGCCTTTGCCGGCGGTGGCGTGGCTGCGGCGTTGTGCCACTTCGGCGGCGTTCGACCGGGCCTCTTGTCGGCAACGTTTGCTCGATCCGCCGGCGCGGCGCCGGGGTCCAGTCTTAGTAAAGTTGACTTCAATAAATCTGATTTTTCATAGACTGTTCAGAGGCCTATTTGACCAATTCCAGTGAAACAATCAACCGAAAAGATTGAAAAAAAAACTCGAAGAATCTTCTTTGTTTTTAGAAAATGATGGAAAGGTCTTTGAATATAGTTTACTTCAGTAAATATGATTTTGCATACACTGTTCAGAGGTATATTTGACCAAGTTCAACGAAATAATCAACCGAAAAGATGAAAAACCAAATTTGGAGAATATTCTAGGTTTTTGGAAAATGTTGGTAAGGTCTTAGAAAAGTTGACTTCAATAAATCTAATTTTGTACAGACTGTTAAGATGTCTATTTGACCAAGTCCAATGAAACAGTCAACCAAAAAGATGAACAAGAAATTTGGAGAATATTGTGGTTCTTAGAAAATAATGGTAAGGTCCTAGTAAGGTATGGTGAGGAAATAATGGTAAGTTAGCTTCAATAAATCAGATTTTCCATAGACTGTTCAGAGGCATATTTGACCAAGTCCAATGAAACAATCAACCGTAGAGATTAAAAAAGAAATTGTAGAGTCTTCTTTGTTTTTAGAAAATGTTGGTAAGGTCTTAATAAGGCTGGCTTCAATATATCTGATTTTTTGGCCAAGGTCTTTTTGGCCAAGGTCTTTTTGTCTTTTTGAGAGGTCTATTTGGCCAAGTCCAATGAGACGATAAACCGAAAAGATTAAAAAGAAACTTGAAAAATATAGTTTTTTTTTTGGATAATGATGGTAAGGTCTTAGTATAGTTGACTCTAATAAATATGATGTTGCATAGACTGTTCAGAGGTCTATTTGACCAAGCCCAATGACACAATCAACAGAAAAGATTAAAAAGAAATTTGGAGACTATTGTGGGTTTCTTGGAAAATGTTGGCAAGGTCTTAGTGAAGTTGACTTCAATAACCGGCAAAAAACACATACAATCGCACCGAGTCAGACACGTAAACTTGTAAACACCCGCTCAGACACACAGACATAGTGAAAGAGAGAAAGACAAAAACCTCTGCAATCACACAGAGTGGGAAACAGAAACACGCTAACACCCGGTCAGACACACAGGTATAGTGAGAGAGAGAGACAAAACACCTAAGATCACACAGGGTCAGAAACGGAAACATGTAAACACCCGCTCAAACACACAGGCATAGTGAGAAAGAGAGACAAAACACCTTCAATCACGCAGAGTCAGACAAGGAAACATGCAGACAGCCGCTCAGACACACAGGCATAGTGAGAGAGAGATAAAAACACCTACAATCATACAGAATTAGACACGGAGTCATGCACACACCCGCTCAGACCCACAGGCATAGTGAGAAAGAGCGACAAAAACACATACAATCACACAGAGTCAGACACTGAAACGTGCACACACCCGCTCAGACGCACAGACATTGTTAGGAACAGAGACAAAAACACTTACATTCACAAAGAGTCAGACACGGAAACATGCAAACAACCACTCAGAAACACAGGCGTAGTGAGAAGGAGAGACAAGAACACATACAATCACACAGAGTCAGAAAAGGAAACATGTATGCCTTTGTTCGGATTTCAAGAGTATAGTCTTGTAATCCGCATTAATTGCATTAATTTCTAAAGTATAGTCTTGATTTCTTATGAATTTATTAGAATTTCAGAATTAGTATTTTGTTTTTTAAGAAGTATTTTGTATTTTGTCAGAAGAATTTTTGATTCTCTAGGATGTATGTATGTCTTGTAAAAAAAAAAATAAGAAATATTGTTTTTTTGTAACAAGTATTTTATATTTTGTAAGAGCATTCCCTGATTTCTTAGGATGTATTTCGTATTTTGAAAGAATCGATTGTAATTGTTTAGGATGTATTTTCGTTTTTTTTAACTAATTTTTGTTTCGTAATAAGTATTTTGTAGTTTGTAAGAAGAATTAGTGATCTTTTGGTATGTATTTTTGTTTCGTAAGAAGTATTTTGTATAATGTAAGAAGAGTTTGAGACTTCTTAGAATAAATTTTTGTTTTGTAAGAATTATTTTGTTTTCTAAGGGGTATTTTTTGTTTTGTAACAAGTATTTGTATTTTATAAGAACAATCTCTGATTTTGTAGGATTTAATATTTTGTAAGGACCGTTTGTTATTGCTTAGGATGTATTTTCGTTTTGAAGGAATTATTTTTGTTTCGCAGGAAGAATTCGTCATTTAATGTAATGAAAGAAGAATTATAATGTAAGAAGAATTTGGGATTTCGTAGGATGTATTTTGTTTTGCAAGAATTACTTTTGGTTTCGTAAGAAGTATTTTTGATTCTGTAGGATGTATTTTGGTTTTGTAAATCCCATAGAATTAATAATAAATGCATAGAAATTCAGGGGAATTCATCAAATCATAACCAATGCATAGAAATCCAGACAATTTCATAAAAATAAATCAGGGCCAACCCTAGAAATCCATATCAAACCATAAAAATCAGGCCCAAAACATAGAAATAATTATTAAACCTTTGAAATGATAGTCAACCTCTAAAAAATCATGAACAATGCATAAAAATCCTGATAAACTCATAAGAAATCAAGACCATACTCTAAAAATTTAAGCAATCCTCTTGAACTCCGAACAAAGGCATACATGTTTCCGTTTCTGACTCTGTGTGATTGTTTGTGTTCTTTTCTCGCTTTCTCAGTTTGCTTGTGTGTCTGTGCGATTGTACCGAGTTACCAACATTTTTCAAAAGACCCACAATATTCTCAAAATTTGTTTTTATTCTTTTCGGTTGATTGTTTCATTGGACTTGGTCAAAGAGACCTCTGAACAGTCTATACAATATCAGATTTATTGAAGCCAACTTTATTAAAACCTTACCAACATTTTCTAAGAACCAAGGGGATTCTCCATTTTTTTTTATCTTTTCGATTGATTGTTTCAATAGACTCAGTCAAAAGAACCTCTGAACATTCTATGCGAAACCAGATTTATTGAAGTCGACATTAGTAAAAGCTTACCTACATTTTTCCAAAAACAAGAAGATTCTCCAAATTTCTTTTTATTCTTTTCGGCTGATTATTTCATGGGACTTGGTTAAATATACCTCTGAACAGTCTATGCAAAATTTTATTTATGGAAGTCAACATTTTTCTAAAAACTCACAATATTCTCCAAATTTCTTTTTAATCTTTTCGGTTGATTATTTCATGGGACTTGGTCAAATCGGCCTCTGAACAGTCTATGCAAAATCAGATTTACTGAAGTCAACTATATTAAGACCTTACCAGCATTCTCTAAAAAACCAAGAAGATACTCCTTTCGTTTTTTTAATCTTTTCTGTTGATTGTTTCATTTGACTTAGTCAAATAGGCCTCTAAACAGTCTATGCAAAACCAGATTTATTGAGGCCAACTTTATTAAGACCTTACCAACATTTTCTAAAAGCCAAGAAAATTCTCCATGTTATAGAATCTATTCGGTTGATTCTTTCACTGGACTTGATCAAATAGGACTCTGAACAGTCTATGCAAAATCAGATTTATTGAAGTCAACTTTACTAAGACCTTGCCTACATTTTCTAAAAACAAGAATATTCTCTAAATTTCTTTTTAATCTTTTCGACTGATTGTTTCATTGGACTTGGTTAAATAGGCCTCTGAACAGTCCATGCAAAACAATATTTATTGAAGCCATCTTTATTAAGACTTTACCAACATTTTCCAAAAACGAAGAATTTAAGAAGAAACGAAGACGAAGAGATATTTTAAAGTTTCATCAATTATGTGTGTGTATGTGTATGGCGATGATATGACCTCCACAGCCTATTGAGCATGGTTCGTAAGTTATGCAAATCGCCATTTATAAAGATTCATTGTGTATTGTTTTTTTTCCTTTTCCCTAGGTCATATAGCATGAAAGGAGTTATCATAGAAACTATGGAGATGGGATTTATTGAATAGGGATAGTACACTTTTTAAAAACTTAAAACTAATAGGAGGGCAACCATCCAACTTTTGATGAAACAGCCTCGAAAACATTTGATTTAAATTTAGAGATGACCATTTCATTCTAAATAATTGATATTTACATTAGTTATGTGTTTGGGGGGGGGGGGTGAAATGACCTCCACAGCCCATTGGGCATGGTCCGTAAAATATGCAAATGAACTTTACTAAGACCTTACTAATATTTTCTAAAACCAAGAAGATTCTCCATTTTTTTTTATCTTTTCGGTTGATTGTTTCATTCGAATCGGTCAAAAAAGCCTCTAAACAGTCTATGCAAAATCAGATTTATTGAAGCAAATTTTACAGATACATTTCCAATATTTTCTAAGAATTTAGAAGAATTTCTACACTTTTTTTAACATTGTAAGTTGATTGTTTCCCTGGACTTAGTTAGTTGTACTCCTGAACAGTCTATACCAAACAGGATTTTCTGAAGCAGTATTGAAAGATACAATACCAACGTTTTTAAGAACCAAGAAGATTCTCCAATTTCTTTTTAATCTTTTCGGTTGATTGGTTCATTGGACTCGGTTAAATATGCCTCTGAACAGTCTATACAAAATTAGATTTTTTGATGTCAACTTTACTAATACCTTAACAACATTTTCTAAATCCCAATAATTTTCTCCAATATCTTTTTAGTCTTTTCGGATGATTGTTTCACTGGACTTGGTCAAAAAGGCTTCTGAACAATCTATGCCAGACCGAATTTATTGAAGCCGACTTTACTAAGACCTTAGCAACATTTTCTAAAACCCAAGAAGATTCTACACTTTTTTTAATCTTTTCGGCTAATTGTTTCATTGGACTTGGTCAAATAGGCCCCTAAAAAGTCTATGCAAAATCAGATTTATTGAAGCCAACTTTACTAAGACCTTAGCAACATTTTCTAAAAACCAAGAAGATTCTGCACTTTTTTTAATCTTTTCGGTTGATTGTTTCCTTGGACTTAGTCAATTAGGCCTCTGAACAGTCTATGCAAAATCCGATTTATTGAAGCCAACTTTATTAAGACCTTACCAACATTTTTTTAAAACCAAGAAGATTTTCCATTTTTTGTAACTTTTCGGTTGATTGTTTTATTGGACTTGGACAAATAGGACTCTGAACAGTCTGTGCAAAATTAGATTTATTGAAGCCAACTATACTAAGACCTTGCCAACATTTTCTAAAAACAACATTATTCTCAAAAATTTCTTTTTAATATTTTCGGTTGATTGTTTCATTGGACTATGAACAATATATGCCAAATCATATTTATTGAAGCCAACTTTATTTAGACTATACCAACATTTTCTAAAAATGAAAAATTTAAGAAGAAAGGAAGGAGAAGAGTGAAATATAATGTAAAACATAGAAAAGAAACTAATCCACCCAAAAAACTCATTGATAAGATATTTGGAAGATATTAATTCATGTCTGGAGAGAGGCATGAATCTTTACTATTAAAACTGCACAATTGTATACTGACAAATATTACTAGTATTAAGATCTTGTTACAGTACTGATCACTTACCAACTGAATTGGTTGCTGTGATGGCTTACTAAAGTACTAAATTAATTCCTTTATGGAATAAAAAGGATGTGTCTAGACACGACACACACACACACACACACACACACACACACACACAGCGAGCGAGCGAGCGAGCGAGCGAGCGAGCGAGCGAGCGAGCGAGCGAGCGAGCGAGCGAGCGAGCGAGCGAGCGAGCGAGCGAGCGAGCGAGCGAGCGAGCGAGCGAGCGAGCGAGCGAGCGAGCGAGCGAGCGAGCGAGCGAGCGAGCGAGCGAGCGAGCGAGAGAGAGACACACACACACACACACACACACACACACACACACACACACACACACACACACACACACACACACACAGACAGACACACAGACCCACAAAAACACACACACACAGAGACACAGAGAGAGAGAGAGAGAGAGAGAGAGAGGGAGAGAGGGAGAGAGAAAGAGAAACACACACACACACACACACACACACACACACACACACACACACACACACACACACACACACACACACACACACACACACACACACACACACACACACATATATATATATATATATATATATATATATATATATATATATATATATATATATATATATATATATATATATATATATATATATATATTTTTTTTTTTTTTTTTTTTTTTTTTTTTTTTTTTTTTTTTTTTTTTTTTTTTTTTTTTTTTTTTTTTTTTTTTTTTTTTTTTTTTTTTTTTTTTTTTTTTTTTTTTTTTTTTTTTTTTTTTTTTTTTTTTTTTTTTTTTTTTTTTTTTTTTTTTTTTTTTTTTTTTTTTTTTTTTTTTTTTTTTTTTTTTTTTTTTTTTTTTTTTTTTTTTTTTTTTTTTTTTTTTTTTTTTTTTTTTTTTTTTTTTTTTTTTTTTTTTTTTTTTTTTTTTTTTTTTTTTTTTTTTTTTTTTTTTTTTTTTTTTTTTTTTTTTTTTTTTTTTTTTTTTTTTTTTTTTTTTTTTTTTTTTTTTTTTTTTTTTTTTTTTTTTTTTTTTTTTTTTTTTTTTTTTTTTTTTTTTTTTTTTTTTTTTTTTTTTTTTTTTTTTTTTTTTTTTTTTTTTTTTTTTTTTTTTTTTTTTTTTTTTTTTTTTTTTTTTTTTTTTTTTTTTTTTTTTTTTTTTTTTTTTTTTTTTTTTTTTTTTTTTTTTTTTTTTTATATATATATATATATATATATATATATATATATATATATATATATATATATTTTTTTTTTTTTTTTTTTTTTTTTTTTTTTTTTTTTTTTTTTTTTTTTTTTTTTTTTTTTTTTTTTTTTTTTTTTTTTTTTTTTTTTTTTTTTTTTTTTTTTTTTTTTTTTTTTTTTTTTTTTTTTTTTTTTTTTTTTTTTTTTATATATATATATATATATATATATATATATATATATATATATATATATATATATATATATATATATATATATATATATATATATATATGTAATAATGCATAACAAAGTTAACATGGCATAATG